>NW_008649027.1:348361-397299 GCF_000247585.1 Phytophthora nicotianae INRA-310 | reverse complement strand
TTTCCGCATCACCACTATTGCTAAGCGCATACTCGCTTGTAGTTTCGACATCAGATTGCCTGGGTTGAGCACTGAGCTGACTTGAAATACCAGACGTTGTCCTAATTTGCAAAGTACATGCAGAAAATGGAGGGTGAATACCCCTTTTACCACTATCAAGGTACTCCATAATGTCCGAAAGCTCGCGCTCGTAGGAATTGTCGCTGTCATTTCCACCTGCCATCATTCCAGGCATCTCAGGGCTGGTGCCACACGGTATGTTAATGTCATCCGACACCTTTAGCTTTTTTGATGCTCCAATTTGGTCGTTGGGCATTGATCGCTTATGAACGCGTTTTTCCTTTATGAATCCTGACTGACCAACAGAGTTTTCGTCGGGCTCATCAGCAGTAGAAGTTAGACGCTTTCGTTTTTCACCCATTGAATGACTTGGGGAGCAATTAAGTCTTTCTGACAACGCCTGACACAGCACGGGAAACAACATACAGTAGTACCTTCGTAAGACTATAATAACGTCAGCTACATGTAGACGGAAGCGAGCATACGTACCATCAGTGCAGCAGTGAGCTCACTGAGCTGATACCGCCTTGCAGACGAGGCAACCAGAGCGCTGCTTTTTGCAGACTGCCCTCTCCACTCAAATTTTGTGACCTGGCTTATATTTGCATTCTGAGACACTTAAATGTCTTTACACCTTTACATGTTTTGGTCCCGGACACACAGATTTTGCTACAGACATCCGGTGTGGTTATCCTTTCCCCGAAAAGGCTCACACAATCTCAGACGGCGAATGATCAGCCCAACTTCCCTGTGTAATAGTTCAGTGCGGATGACGATACTATTTAGAAATCCTCGTTTATGATCACCAAATTAATGACACCACTTATAAACAATAATTGTCAATAATTTTTGAGTTTGCGAAAATTCAAATTTACTAAAGATCAATAAAAATAAATTTAATTTATGGGTAATTGGATTAGTTTGCTTTTCGCAAAACCAAAACCGATAATATAGAGATGATTTCGAGAAAAAAAGGGGGTCCAACGTTCAAATCTCTCGTAAAGCGCTCAAATGGAATCGACACTAGTGGCGTTTGAGAGTCTTGGGCTACCCGGAGACTTAGCCCCAGAGCCTTTCTTAGGTCTATACTTCACTGTTATGCGTTGAGTTGGTGCTTTAAGGGCTTTTAGTGCCTGTAAAGCAACAATTGCTAGCTGCGAGTTACCTTACTTAGCCCATGTGATTTGCAACGGATTTGTGAGCCATGACACCCGTCCCAAAAATAAAAAAAAAACATGGATCCGTGTTTCCACCATGGTTTAAACATGTTTGCGACTTTACTTGTTTCAGTATGGGCTCTAACCTAACCCGTATAAAAACATGGGCCGCCTTCACGCATTTTACAACAGTTCTTTCATGTAGCAATTTGATTTGATTACGAGTAGCTGACCAATTTGGTGGACACAATTATTGCTAGCATGCTTACCCCACTGCTTGTCAACTCGCCTGCTACCCAGAATGCAGTCCTCGTGATCGCGAGACCGTAAACGCTATCGGTATCCTCTTGAACCCTCTATCCAGGAGGAAGGCGAGAGACGTCGATCTCTACGTCGTCTGCCTCGTCCAAAAGCGTGCGCGTGGCGCCCTCAAACGTCGAAAGATCGCCAAGGTTGTCGGTCACACTGGTGCTGCGAGCCATGGCAATGACTCCGCTGCGGTGGATCTCAGTAATGCCCAGCGGCTTCAGCAGGTCCAAAAACGCCTCAATGCGGCCAGGAGTGCCAGCCAGCTGCACCATGACCTGGTGCGGTCGCACGTCGATCACCTTGGCGTCGAACAGGTTGGCAAGCTCCACCACCTCAGCGCGAGATCCGGCCTCTGTACGGAGTAACACATCCGTTAGGTCCATGTACAAGTAGATTCCGGTGGCGATGGGGTATCAGGTAATGTCATCGACGTTAAAACGTACCGGCCGTGGACACCTTGGCCAGCATCAGGTCGCGCTCAACGTAGTTCTTCTGGGCGTTCTTGCCGCTGCTGAGGATGTTGACCACAGCCACGTACACGACATCCTCGAGCTGCTTCTTCATCTGCAATAAGAAAAATTTAAGAAAAATGTCAGCCATATTTCCTTCCATCTCTGTAACTACTGCACGTACGTTCACAACGCTCTGAGCAGTGCCGTTGACGACCACCGTCATGCGGGAGAGCTCCTCGACTTCCGTGCGACCAACCACGAGACTGTCAATGTTGTATCCTAAACCACAACACACTTAGAACCTTCACGATAAGCAGAAATATTTGCATTGTAATAAACACCTCGAGCAGCGAAGAGGTTGGCGATCTCTGCCAGACAACCAGGTTGGTTGACCACCAGCGCGGCGATTACGTGGCGTTGACTCTGCTCCGCAACGCTGAAGGCACGTGAGAAGTACTTGGGGGTAGCGCTGGTCGACGCAAGGCCGGCCGTAGACCGCGGGAAGGCGCGACGCGCCATCGGTAGCACAGACCTCCGCAGCATCGTGACGAAACTCGAATGTGGCGTCTGAAGCTCTTGGTGGCTCAGATCAACAAGCTCTGCAAAATTTGCGCAAACAGTTTAAATCTTGTTTAAGTACGATTGAGCCAAGTGACAGGCTGCTCAGAAAATGAACGTGGATCTGGTGCTGGGATTACTCTGCTGGGTGTGCAATAGCGCATCGTGGCTCGCTCTCGCCGCTACTGCATCGCCTGCTGCTCATGAGCGTGTGTACGATCCGAACACCACCGTTTTTGCGGATCTCCGAAGCTCTGTGGAGCCTTCAATCACCTCCAGTGGCGTTGATATCGATGCTCTGCTGGCCAACATGACGATCCACCAAAAGGCGGCGCAGATGACGCAGATGGATATTTATTCCATGATGGACGGGGACGAGAGGGACCCGAAGAAGGCTCTGAAGCGTGACGTAGTGGCTCGGTATGCTCGTATGGGTGTCGGCTCGATCCTCAACAGTCCATTTGCTGGCGGGCCCGTGGGTGGACGTACGGGCTGGAGCGCCAGCGAATGGCGAGAGGTGATACACCAGATCCACCATATCTACAAGGAGGAGGGCGCTGCTGTGCCCATGCTGTATGGAGTTGACACCATCCATGGCGCTACCTACGTACAGGGTGCTACGTTATTTGGTCAGCCTATCAGTGCTGCTGCCTCATTCAACCCCGAGCTCGTGTACAAAATGGGTGCTGTGGCTGCTAAGGACACACTGAGTGCTGGTATTCCATGGATCTTCAGTCCGGTGCTTGGCATCGCAGTGCAACCGAAATGGTCCAGAGTCTACGAGTCGTTCGGGGAAGACCCTTTGGTATCGTCCGTCATGGGAGCGGCACTGATCGAAGGACTCCAGAGTTCGGGCAAAGTGGCAGCCTGTATGAAGCACTTTATAGGATACTCGAACGTTCGTGAGGGTCTTGACCGTGCGGACAATGTCATTACGGACTGGGAGCTTGTTAACTACTACGCACCGTCATTCCTAGCTGCAGTCCGCGCTGGTGTTCGTACCGCAATGGAGAGCTACGTGTCAGTGAATGGCGTCCCCGTGATTGCCAGTAAAAAGCTATTGGTTGACTTGTTGCGGCATGATATGAACTTCTCGGGGTTGTTGGTCTCGGACTATAGCGAAGTGGATCGAATGTATTCGGAACACCATTTAGTGCCCAGCGTGGCTGAGGCTGTTCGCGTGACCCTGCAAGAAACCTCTCTCGATATGAATATGTCACCAGACTTGCAGGCTTTCGGTGACACGATTGAGTCATTATTCGAGAAGGGGCTTATTCCAGAGAGCCGACTTGATGAATCTGTGCGGCGCATTTTGGAAACCAAACGGGACCTCGGACTGCTTGAGCCAGACTATTACGATAACTTTGAACGAGACTGGATGAGTACTGCGTCCACCGTTGGCAATACTGCCGACCAAGCAGACGCATTAAAGTTGGCTCAGGAGTCAGCTATTCTCCTCGAGAACCACAACAGCGCTTTGCCTATTGACCTGACGGAAGCGAACAATATTTTTGTCACCGGTCCTGTTTCGGACAACAAGGGCTTCCAATGTGGAGGATGGTCCGTGTTCTGGCAGGGATCCAGCGACTCGACAATTTTTCCCAATGGTTTGACTTTCAAGGAAGCCATACAGGCTAAGGCAGCTTCTGCCGGTGGGCATATGAAGGTAGACCATCTCGAAGTGGTTGGTATTGATGGCAACGTGAACCCCCACGACTTTCAACGGGGACTTCAGCTTGCTGCTAAAAGTGAGTATACCCTAGTTGTATTGGGTGAACCAAACTATGCGGAGAAGACTGGTGACTTGCTCGGGAGTATGGCTTTACCTGCTGGACAGTTGCGGTATCTTGAAGAGCTCACTAAACTCAACTCGACCAAGGTGGTGCTCGTACTGATTTCTGGTCGCCCCCGCTTGCTTGAGGGGGCCCATAACCATGCCGACGCTGTTATCTTGAGCATGCTGCCTTGCGAACAGGGCGGGCAAGCACTAGTAGACGTAATTTTTGGGGATGTGAACCCGTCAGCCCGGTTGCCTATTACCTATCCGGCCCGTAGTACCCAGCTACTGCCGTATTTTCACCGTGTGAACACGCGTTGCCAGCCGTTTGACGAGTGTCCTGTGCTGTGGCAATTTGGCCACGGGCTCAGCTACACGAGATTCGAGTACTCGACATTACGACTCAATTCTACCCACGTTCATGCCACAAGAGGAGCGTTGAAAGCAGCAGTCACAGTGACGAATCGTGGCACTCGTCCGGGCAAGGAGGTCGTGCTAGTGTTTGTATCCCAGAAGTTCCGGCGCGCGTCCGTACCAGAAACCAAATTACTCAAGGCGTTCAAGAAACTGGACGAGCTGGCACCGGGAGCCAGCCAAGATGTCGAATTCGTTTTGACTCCTGAGGATTGGAGCTACTACGAACCGCACGTTGTGGGTCGTGGCTTTCAGCGGTGGGCCGAGCCCGGTGAATTTGTCGTCTCTGTGCTACCCTCTTCAACGGATGCATCGACAATGGCGGTACCACGCGTACTGGACAACGTCAGCGAAAGGAACAGCCAGATAAAAAACCGTGCTGGCCCTGGTTTCATGACCTCAAACGGCTCGGAATGGCCAAGTGCAGCGCCAGAGTATGCCTCAGAGCTGAGCGCTTCCTTCTATGTGGTTCTCTAGCGTGGCTGTTGTTTGCTGCACCTGTTTTCCGTAACTATTCGCGACCTCATTGTTGCGACAACACTAACCTCGCAATGATTTCGCCCACTCGAGTACAATACGTCTTCGCGAGTCATCACGAGAATACAGTCGTGCAGCACGACGTGTGCTACAAGCATAAACCTTTATAAACCCGAGATGTGGGATCCAATTGAAACCTGTAAAACAAGAGGAGCCTGAGATTAAAATCCTTCAACACGTTCTAGCTAGAACCCTCACCACGTAGAACAGTAACAAACAGTCTTGGAGCTGTCGAATTCAAGCCGATTCACGGTCACAAGTGAAGAACACTTGCAGGCAAAACGGATGCACGATCCTTCGAATGACGGACCGTCATAATGGCCATGACACTAGACGAGATTGGCGCGGTTGGCGTGCATGTTGCGTGTGCGCGTTGAAGCGTTTCGAAATGTCCTACCAGGGTGTCAACACCCCTGTCGACATTGCTCACGTTATTAATCTCTGCCCGCCGCGATAAGATCGCAGATCTCCTCCGTCCAAGTCGCGAAGCTAAAGCACTTACGCGCGAGATGAATGACCTAAGTTAAGCCGACTTCTCCGCCTTGATGTCGTTAAAGCTTGGATATTTCCGCACGATTACAAATGAATAGGGCAGAGGAGGCGAAAGCTTCCATTTTAGGTCAGCAATAACTACCGGACTGCCATCCTTGAGGCCTCCGACTCGTCAGAACGCCTTCCTCCTGCAACGAAAGCCAAGCGGCTCGCTGAACAGCGCACCGCACACTTGTCTGTCGCTCTCTACTAGAGTCTCTTGCAATAGTATACCAGCCGGCCAAGACCGCCGCTCGAAAAACAGAAAGAATATCCAACGGAAAGGCGAGGGAATACCAAGGGAGCATTCCTTACGTCGTCTCGACTGCTACTAACCGACTCACCGACTCACACGAATAAGACAAAAAGCGTAGTGACTCAGGGGTGGCTGCCACGGACGGAGGTAGATCACTCAGTTGTCAATTAATCAAGAACGGGAAGGTCTTCGAGTCTACAACGCCTCTCTTTGGTTGACATGATAGAACGGGGGCTATCTACAATAATGGCGATCGCCTCCGGATATACAGAGGCTCAACTCGTGGTGCTGGTGTTAAGCGCCGTGGTTATCGCTGTCGCGCTACTGTCCTACTTTGTGGTAGCGCCCGAGTACGAGAAGCACCTTGACAAGCAGTACGCGGCAATGGTACACGCCTCCTCGGAGCGCAACTTGCAGAACCAAAAAGCGCACGAGTTGCTGCGCAAGCACAAGTCGCTCGGCTCCTGGGACATCGAGTCCGGCTCCAGCGACGACGACGGACTGGGTTACAGCAGGCTGCAACGACGACATACTCAAGTGCGACCACCTCCGGTCAGCGCGTCATCGTCCCTAGACATTATCAGCGAGGCAGCTCAGGTCGCTCAGCAGGACCGTAACGCCCGTCGCCGCAAGAGTGAAAGCGACGCACTCAAGCAAGCCAACATCCAGCGAGCCAACATGCTGCGTCGTCGAGTGCAGCTCCGGAAGCTCGAGGAGGAGATCGCTGGCACAGTCAAGGCGAACGAGGAAGCTCAGGCGGCGGCGATATCTGGCAATCCCAATTCTACTTCAGCCAACATCCGACGGCTCTCAAACAGCACACTGGATCTGAGTGACGATCGGCTGAGGATGCTGCAGGAGCACCCAGCGGACTGTGTCGAGGAATTAACGGTCCTCGCTCGAGCCCAGTCTCCGACATCTTCAACACCATTTGTGGATAATGCCGCCATTACGAAGAGCAAGAGCGAGGCTGCTGTCCCGGAACTCCATGAAGTGAAGCGCGCATTGAGGGTCCTGAACGATGTGCTGAGCTTCTACCTGTCGGTGGATCACCGTGACATGAACAAACTCACGGTGTTTTGCAACTCTCTTCTACAGCACGACGGTCTCAACCGACTACGTGCATTCGAGGGGTCTCGTGATCAAGATGTGCGAGCACTGTCGAACTCCATCATCGAAAAGGCCGTGCCTGCTATTTGGCACTAAGTTGATGCTCCATTTATCTATATTATAAATCCCCCACTTCTGATGCCTGTATGGCTCGACTAGTACACCCTGAGCAAGTAGTAAGTAAGTAAGTACTCCCGTCGGATGCTCATTCGAACAAATAACGTCGCTAAGGTCTTTATTCCAGCTCAAAACTCTGTTGTATATGACTTTCATATTTCACGTGTAGACAGCTATTTCTTCTGGAACGACGCCGCAATCTCGCTCAGTGAACTTGACAACACCGTCCTCAGCACGAGGCGGGAGATGGATCCACCGCAGAGCAGCACGCTGCCAATTGTGGATGGCGTGAGCTTGGAGTTCCAGAGAATGAGGGTCTTGGGATGCGAGGGGGGCGCCGTGCTGTCCGCGACGAACTGTACGAGAGCCACATGGTCGCTTAACAACAGCGGACCACTCTTCTTAATGCTGTAGCGCACCGTGGGGATTCGATCTGAGTTGTCCGGTGGCCCGGCCGAGAGGATGTGTTCCTCGACACCCAACGAAACGAGACGGCGGTGACCGACTAGTCCGCGACCTTCGCCAGGCTTCAGCGTCGAGCCGCGGCCAACCCACTCCATTCGCAGCCACGCGTCGAAAGCCTCATCAACTGAAGCATCCACGAGTTGCTTCAGTGCCAGCTCCTGTCCATCGCTGTCCTCGTACGCCTCGAAGCCGGCGACATCGATGTATCGATCCGCCATGATGCAAACACTGTTTGGCAAACAGGAAAGAATAACCTGGGATTGGTTGAAAAGGTGAGATAACTAGAAACGGTTGGTAGTTAATCCGTTGTTGAAGAAGGCGAATAATGACGATTTTGGCGAATGAAAAGAAAGTATCTTTGCAACGGCTGTGGCAGTTAGATTATCTACTTCTGGATCCACCGAAAGCTGGATGCGTAGCACTTGTCGCGAGTGGCGCCAGCGAATGATTTACTACACGCAAAGCAGATTTAACGACCAACAACTGAATGTACCGGTCAAAAATGGCGCCATGTAGCTCTATTCCAGGTGCCGGTCCGCTCTGGTAGCAGCGTTTCTTGCCAATGTGCCGAGGAAGCCTTGCAGCGCCGAACGCAGGATGACTTTGGCAAATCCACCGCAGCAGAGAAGGTATCCCAGCGTTGACGGTTCCATCTTGAGAGACCAGATCACCAGCGTCGCCGGTGTGCTTTCTGGAGACGCCGCGACGTCCACGAACTGCACGAACGCGAGGTGATCCTGGATCGGGAACAGCCCGAATTTGTTAATCTTGTAGCTGATCGACGGGATCTTGGAACGACTACGTCGGGCTGCAGCAAGACTCGGCCGCCCTCCATCACTGTCCACAGGCTCGTCAATGGGTAGCCCTGCCGATATAATTTCCTCTTCAATACCCAGCGGGGCGCCACGTACGTGGCCGACATAACCTCGGCCTACGCCCTCGTGCAGCTCCGTGCCCCCAGTCAGCCAAACTTCCTCCAGCCACGCGTCAAACACTTCGGAGGGAGAACCGACAACGCATTCGGACACCACCAGCTCCTGGCCTTTATAGTGCTGGTAATCCTCGAAGGCCTTCGTGTCCACGTACCGCGTCGGGTCCAAGTGATTGCGATGCATTCTCCTCGTCAATTCAAAAGATGAGCTCATTTTGTTTAACGGATATTTGACCAATAGAAAAGACCGTTCAGCTAGTTGTTTGCCTGCTTCTTGGCTAGCGTTCGCAGGAATGACTTCAACGCTGTGCGGAAGATCAGGCGGATTAAACCACCGCAATGCAGCCAGTCGCACGCTCTCGACATTTCTGTCTTCACCGTCCATACCACGAATGTCGTTGGAGATTTACTTGCCATATTTGCCACCTCTGAGATCGTAGCTGCATCGATAAAGCGCACGATAGCAAGATGGCTTTGCAGAGGGAATGGACCAGGTTTGCGAACTCGGTAGCAGATCGAGGGAATTTTGAGGCTCAAGCTTTGGTCTCGGGAGGGATCTTCGGGTATTCCCACCGATAGAATCTCCTCCTCTACATGTAGCGGCACGCGACGCACACTTCCGACGTACCCTCGGCCGATACCTTCGCGCACTTGGTGCCCGCCTGCAAGCCAGACGTCATGAATCCACGCGTCGAAAATGTCGGAAGGTGTCCCCGTCACCACTTCGGATACCTCGAACTCATGGCCAGCCTGGTTGTCGTACGCTTCCATCCCGTGGGCATCGACATAGCGATCAAAAGGAGGCATCTCAGACGTCTTCATCAAAAATGTGATCCGCAGCCAATTAGATTGTGGTATTTCGTAAGTACATTTCCTACTATTCAGCCTTTACAATGCGTAGACCACCCTGAGCGGTGATCAAACAGCAAACACTCTACTGAGCCGATAGATGTGGTGTCGTGAGCTACTGATCTATTGTTATTTAGACTTACAATTTCATTTCTTGTCTTGATCATCGGTGTTTCTGTGGAATTTTTGGCTATCGTGGCACTAATTCACGACATTGATATAATTTACAGCGTCTCCTTGAAGGCGTTGCGCTGGCGGCTGGCGTAGATGACTCCAATCACGGTGAGGAAGAGCGTGACGACAGCTACTGCAATGCCACAAACAATCCAGCTATCAGGAGACATTCCAACAAACTCAACTGCACCCCCTCCATCTACGGCCGTGTGGGCAGCACCAGCTATTGCTCCGGTAGGAATCACAGCGAAAACACTGAGCCCGCAATTAATCTTCGAGTCCATTGCGAGCCGAAGAAAACCTTTCTCTCCCCATGACGCGCCGTAAGAGTTCTTGAGAATCCAATAGTCTGTGGTACCGTCCGAGCCATAGCCGACGAGCACGATGGCGTGGTTAATGTCTCCGCTTGATGCGAAGTCTCCATCGTTCGGGCACGTATAAATACCGCCCTTGTACGCATCAAAAGAGCCACCAGAGTTGATAGCCACTGAAATAGGCTGTTGCTGTAATGCCAGTTTGAGTAACTCGGTCGAGTCGCTGCTCTCATCGCAAGAAGGTCCCGCGACTTGCTCCCAACCAGCAATGCTAGCTGCAGCATTGTCCGTTGACGAGTTATCACATGCGTTTGCTAGAGTAGCAGCGGATGCCTGTGAGGTGTCCTCTTCGTTGTATGGTAGGTCCAATTGGCTCAATAACGACCAGTGCAATTGCGCTGCGTCGGCGAAAGCAGCGTGGGTCATGCCTCCATTACACGCATTATTCCTGGAACCCCAGATCATTTTCGTTAGCAACCAAGAAGATCCATCTACGCCCTCATCAGCCCAGCAGTAGTCAAACGTAGCCGTCATCTCCCTGGAGCTGCACTCCAAGAACTGCTGCGGAGACAGTGAACGAGGCGACGTTCCTGTATTCACCACCACTGCCGTTTCGATGGCGTCTGCTGCTGCAAAGGCCCAGCAACTACCACATTGGTTTTGACTCTTAACATCAGTGCAGATGCTCTGGTTCTGCGGATTGTCCGTCGAGCACCAGTCTAGTGTCTCGCGAACGTCGAGAGTTGAGTTGGTGAGTCTGCGCTGCTCTGTCAGTCTGCGTTGCTGTTGACGCTGCGCCGCGCGATGTTCCTGCTGCACAAAATCTGCAGGCGACAACATCCGACTACCATCATGGTACAAATGCCTTGAGTTGACGCCCATAGTGTACGAGAAGGCCCAGTCCCGGTCAGCGGCGTGCTTTTGGACTTGTTCGAGGTAGTCTACGCGCGCCTCCATTCTGCGCCGAAACTCGCTCCGGCCTGCGTCCATGCCTTCGTCTTGCAAAAACTGTGTCACCATCGTGTCCGAGGGCACTGCGATACCATCCCGGTCTGCCCACAGACAGCGTGCGTCGTCGCAGCTCAGCAGCGTACCGAAGGTGGATGGATCTTGCGCCTGAGTCATCGACGGAGCGGCAGCAGCCGCCGTCAACGCGAGCAACGTGAGCCACGGCGCCGGCACCATATACAGTTGCTCAGTTCGTCCACTGACTTCTCAGTTGCAAATAGTAGGTGGCAAAACCACTTAGGGACTACGCAGGTGAAGCCGGAAATGGCAGATGTGGGAACAAGTGATTGTTGCCTTGAGCGTTTGATTGCGGCAGATTTAGGGTACGACCATACAAACTTCAAGATGTCGTGAGTCAGCCGATTGGGCAATTTACCCACGAGCTAATGATG
Organism: Phytophthora nicotianae INRA-310; assembly: GCF_000247585.1. Classification (NCBI taxonomy): domain Eukaryota; phylum Oomycota; class Peronosporomycetes; order Peronosporales; family Peronosporaceae; genus Phytophthora; species Phytophthora nicotianae. Next base: position 385,888 of record NW_008649027.1, on the reverse strand, counting down.
GACTTTACTCGAGCAGCCGTCAAAAGCAACATGGTTGAAATCATCTTGGTGACTTGATGTCGGTTGACCTGCGTATTATTGGCGTTGCTGAGGCTCTGCCCCGAACTGGGGTACTTGTTGAACCATCCCACGCACCATGGGACGCCGCAGGCGTGACCATCGTTGAAATGATTGCCTGCAACGTTGCACGCGACTCGGTGTCTGGATTCTCAGCCACGTCCACATGAAAGCACTATGACCAGCCTGATTATGGAATTGAAATAGGGTGCAAGCGCTGCTCTATTGCGCTTCACATCCTTTACTTTTTGGTGTTTCAGGAGTCGGCGCTCATGGTTCATTCCATTTGCGCTTTCACACTGGAGCTCATATTCCCATGTTGGTATATTACCAAAAATGCACTGGTTAACTTCGCTTGTGTCCTAATACCCATTTTGGGCATTCGTGGGAGTCTGGGCCGCGTACATGGCAGAGTTCTGCTTGCGGATAACCTTCAGCTTCCGCTGCGACACCCCAATACCGATCGCAGTCGTAACCAGCGTGAAAATGGTGGTCGCGGCAGCAACGCCGATCCAGCCCGTTGGGCTGAGACCCACGAAGATTTTGTCACCACCGCTGTCAACAGCCGTGCTCGCCTGCGCGCCGGCCTTCGCACCGGTAGGAATAACGGGGAAGACGTTCAAACCGCAGTTAATATTGGAGTCCGCTACCAGTTTCATGAAGCCACTGTCGCCCCACGAGCTGCCGTACGAGTTCTTGAGGATCCAATAATCACCAACTGTCGAATCGGTGCCGTATCCCACCAGCAGCAGAGCGTGATTCAGATCGTTCTTGGAGGCTATCTCACCGTTGTTAGGGCAGTTGTAGAACCCCCCAGCGTATTCACCAAAGCCCCCATTTGACGTGATAGCAACAGCGATCGGTTGCTTCTCCAGCGCAGACCGGAGTAATAGAGTGCAGTTACTAGAGGCGGTGCAGTCACCACCCACGATCTGCTCCCAACCAGTAATACTCGCGGCTGCTTGATCCGCACTAACGGTGCATGACGCGGACGAGTTCGTTGCCGAAGAGCTTCCAGAATTCGAGTCGTCGTATGGCATTGTAAGCTCAGTCACCAGTCCCCAGCCATTCTGAGCCGCATCCATGAATGCTCCGTGGGTCATGCCACCATTGCACCCGTCGTTTTGTGATTCCCACTTGATCTCGGTCAGCATCCAGCTGGCACCATTCACGCCGCTGTCCGAAGCCCAGCAGTACTCAAATGTTTGAGTAGTTTGCAACGTACTGCACGTAAGGAACTGCTGCGGCGATAAGGACACGGCCGCTGACGCGTTTTCCGCGATGACCACGGCGGTTTCGATCGCGTCTGCTGCTACGAATGACCAACAGCTACCACAGCTCTTTTGACTTTTCACAGGTGAGCACACGCTGTGGCCCACCGAGTTGTCCTTATCGCACCAGTTCCAATATTCTGAGCTCCCTGAACTTGAAATTGTGCTGCTGTTGGTGGTGTTTGCTTCCTGTAGACGACGTGAGTGTGCGGAGATCAATTCCTGGTCTACAAATTGCTCCGGTGTCAACTTGCGGTTTGACGATGAGGTCAAATGGCGCTCGTTCACGCCCATGTGATACGAGAACTCGTGGCCTACTTCCTTCGCGTACATGTTCACATCTACATACACGAATAACCTCCTGTTAGTATCGATTGTGAGCCTCTGAGTCGAGTAGAAGTGCCCTCACCTTCAATATACGTCATGTGCTCCTGTAGGTTGCGTTCGTACGATTCTCTATCGCTGTAGGCCACATAGTTGCGCTCAATGAATAGCTCACGTAGTGATCGGGAATCAACGACTTGGCCATTCTCTCCGGCCCATAGGCATGGCGATTCTGCAGAGCGGACAGTAGGGCAGTCTACGAGTGTGCCTTGTGATCTGCCCGTGGTCTGAACGGCAGCACCATTGACAAGTGCTGTTGAGAGAACGAAAGTGATAGCTCGAATCTGCATACCCGCTTGACTCTGAGTCCGTGGTGGCAAATCGAACTGTGGGTGGGAGACGAAAGTCCGTCGCTTGTGAACTTGTAAAGGCTGGCCAGGTGTTGTTGAGAAAAGCTAGGTGATGGTGTTGCATGAATTTCTATACCTACAATTTCACTGTACAGATCTCTTGCTTGTGTGGCGCCAGGAGAGGGTTTCGGTGTCTGAAGGCCAGCATTTCAAGAATTCAGCTCGGCACGAACAGTAAAAATTCCTCTGGAAGTATTATAAATGTTTCAGTCGGCTTATCGCTCTGCTACGCGCGAGTGAACGCAAACCAAGACTTCTTCGATTGATTCATATTTTCAAGGCGAAATTGCATCGCTGTAAAGTAAGTGCCGTCGCCAGCAGAACTACCCCAATGCTAACATTGTTTTATGTATCGTTTCTGATGAATATGAAGCTACACGAGTCAAAAAGGCGGCCAGAATTGTCAAACTAGTGTGTTCGTAGCGGACAGATTACTCGGCTCGTCCAGACGCCATGGGTAACGAGCCTAGTGCGCCATTGTCTGCTGTGCGTTCACCGGGGCACGGCCCGCGTACATGACAGAGTTTTGCTTACGGATCGACTTGAGCTTCCGCTGTGAGATGATCATGCCAATGGCGGTCATCACAATCGTGAAAATCGTCGTCACTGCCGCGACGACAATCCAATTTGTCGGACTGAGACCAACAAAGACCTTATCCCCGCCACTATCAACGCTAGTGGTTGCCGCAGCTCCGGCCGATGCACCCGTAGGGATGACGGGGAAAATGTTTAGACCGCAGTTCACCTTGGAGTCTGCTACAAGCTTCATGAAGCCGCTAGCTCCCCATGAGCTGCCATACGAATTTTTGAGGATCCAGTAGTCTCCCACCGAGGCGTCAGTACCGTAGCCTACGAGCACAAGCGCGTGATTCACATCGTCCTTCGAAGACAGATCGCCGTCGTTTGGACAGCTGTAAAAGCCGCCAGCGTATTCACCAAAAGGGTCCTCCGAGTTTATTGCCACAGCAATCGGCTGCTTCTCCAACGCGGTGCGGAGCAAGGTCGTGCAGTTGTTCGAAGCCGTGCAGTCCGTGCCCACAACCTGTTCCCAGCCTGTAATACTGGCAGCCGTCTCATTATCACTCACAGTGCACGTCGATGACACATTATTCGAAGACGTGCTACCCGAGCTGGAGTCGTCGTACGGCATTGTAAGCTCGGTCACAAGCCCCCACCCATTCTGTGCCGCGTCAATGAAGGCGCCGTGAGTCATGCCACCATTGCAGCCATTATTCTGTGATTCCCATTTTATCTCGGTCTCCATCCAGCTGGCACCGTCCACGCCGCTGTCTGAAGCCCAGCAGTAGTCGAAGGTCTGTGTCGTCTCCAACGTACTGCACGTTAGAAATTGCTGCGGAGAGAGCGACACAGCCGCTGACGCGTTCTCGGCGATGACGACGGCCGTCTCAATGGCATCGGCCGCAGCGAAAGCCCAGCAACTGCCGCAGTTTTGCTGACTCTTGACGGAGGAGCACACACTGTAGCCGAACGAGTTGTCTGTGTCACACCAGTTCCAGTACTCGGAGCTACCGGAGCTCGACACCGTGCTAGTGGTGGAGGCTGTACTGCCGCTGGCCTCCGCCTTGAGGCGACGTGAGTGTGCCGACTTGACCTCCTGATCCACAAGCCCCTGAGGAGAGAGGCGACGCTTGGGGGACGACGTCAAGTGGCGTTCGTTCACACCCATGTGGTACGAGAACTCGTGGCCCACGCTCTTGGCGTACATGTGCACGTCCTCGATGTACGTCATGTGCGCCTGCAGGTTGCGGGTGAGGCCGTCGCGCTCGCTGAATGACACGAGGTTGCGCTGGACGAGGAGGTCGCGTAGGGTCTTCGAGTCGACGATCTCTCCGTTCTGACCGGCCCAGAGGCATGGAGATCCGTCTGAGCGCACAGAAGGGCAGTCTACGAAAGCACCAAGAGAGCGGTCTGTCCGAGCGGCCGAAGCGGAGGCGACGGCCGTGGATAGCGCGATGAGGGCTTGCACGCGCATGGAGGCGGACAGATGAGCTTTGAGGCCGCGAATGCTGTCTCTTTGCGAGTTGGACACTTGAAAAAGCACTTTTTATAATATTCTGCTGAGAACGGGCAAGTAAAAAGCACTTTTCTAAAAAAGGTTAACTCGTCAAGAAAACTGAAGAATACCAACCATGACTCATGCATGTGGGTATTCTTCTTCAGCTGAGAGCATTGCAAGCTTGTTGAGTCACACGGGCAAGCGAGACACGTAGGAATCACAAAAATCCAGATTGCAGTCTCCGTTGGACATCTTGTATACATTCTCCGATCGAGACTTGGTTACTTGTTTGCGCTGCAACAGCAGATACTCCAGCGGGTATTCTCCGTTAGTGGTGGCGCTCGACTAAGGTGATAATGTCATGGTGTCTGCCTATCGATGCTCGCCGAGAATTTGTGAGGTTGGTGCAGGTGACCGGTGGTGAGGCTTGCAACAAGATCGATGTACTCTAACGGCGGAAAGACACGACATCTCGAGCAGGCCGGTTTGGTCAGGGATTTCCAAGGTTGTAGCGCCACCAGGAGCGCCGCTATTGTCGTCGCAAACTTCCACAACTTTGATCCAGCGCTCGCCAGTGACACGGCAGAATCTGCTCACCACAGTGATGGTGCAACTAGTATCAGCTCGTTCAGCTGTTGCTGATGACTACTCGTATCCTTTGGCCTTACAGATAGCAGATGCTCCATTGCCATCTTGGCAGTCGCTCCAGCGGCCTTCACCCTAGCAGAATGGATGGACATTTAGACAGCAGCGTGCTATGCTATTAGACGTCGCCTTGCGAGGCCGTCACGTCAGCGCAGCGTCCACGACAACGAGCTTCGCTTCGTGCGACGCTCTCGTCTTCCGAACGGTCCTGGGTGGTTTTCCGTTTGATGAGTCCCTGCAGCGAAACAAAGCTTTCAAAGACGATGAATCTCGATGCATGATTCAAATTTCGCAGCAGATGCGGGCAACAAAGCCAAGCCCATTTCGCTGCACTTCCGCCGGTGCTTGGCCGTTAAACTGGGCGTTTGCAAGCCAACACCTCGTGGTTTGGCAGCGGGCAAAGACGGTCAAAGAGCAGCAGACCTGATGTGCAGGCGTTGACGGCCCCTGACACTTCAGTTGGTCTACGTCATTCTCCGATTCGCAGCCTTCTCGAGTCCCACTACGAGCTACTACCGGTAGCACTTCCAGACCCTTGTTCTAGAGTCTAGAATCTAGACATGGCTACTCAAGCAGGCGTGAAGGACGAGGCTCCGCTCAAGGTGAAGACGGTGATCGAGCCGCAGTGGACGCGCTTCCTCGCCGGCGGCGCAGCGTCGGCTACCGCCGAGCTGCTCACTCTGCCCATTGACATCACCAAGGTGCGATTGCAGGCGCAGCGTTCTGGATCCATGGCGGGCAGCAAGCCGGCGGTACACTACAACGGCATGCTCCACGCTGCACAGACGATGATCAAGGAAGAGGGCCCTGGTGCGCTCTGGAATGGTGCCACCCCCGCGCTACTGCGTCAAGTCTCATACACGAGCATCTGTATGGTGCTCTACGAACCGCTGCGTAACTTCTTTGGAGCCAACTCGGCTCAAGGTGCGAATGGTGAAGTGCCCTTCATTAATAAGTTCCTGGCCGGCGGTTGCGCCGGCGCCATCGGCATTAGCATCGCCAACCCGTACGTTGATAACGTTCTCTTGATTCTGTAGGAGCTTAGACTAATTAATTATTCTTTTGATGTTATAGCGTGGATGTCATTAAGGTTCGGATGCAGGCGGATCGATCGGGCAAGCTGTACCGAGGAGTCGGTGACGCGTTCAGCATGATCTACCAGCGGGAGGGTTTCCGCGGATTCTTGCGTGGTATGCCACCAAACATTCAGCGCGGCTTCGTTGTGAACGCTGCTGAACTGGGCACGTATGACCACAGTAAGGAGCTGCTAATTTCGTCTGGACTGCTTAAGGAAGGCGTTCTCGCACACACTGGCGCGAGTTGCGTTGCTGGTTTCGCCGGTGCTGCCGCGTCCAACCCGTACGTTTGTGGCTTGAATTACTGCAGGTCGAAAATGTTGGATCTGACCTTGTATTTGTTGCGGTGGACAGGATCGACGTGGTGAAGACGCGCCTCATGAGCCAGCCGACAGATGCGAGCGGCAAGGGGCTTCACTACAAGGGCATGATGGACTGTGTGCGGAAGACTTTCCAAGAGGGTGGTGCGAGCGCATTCTACAAGGGCTTCATCCCTAACTGGATGCGTAAGGCACCCTGGTGCGTTGTCTTCTTCGTCACGTACGAGAAGTACCGTGCCGCGTTGATTCCGAGCGAAGAGGAGCTGTAAATAGTTAAGTAGACTGCCCGCAAGTGCTGCTGGGTCGAGGATAGCCAACCTAGGTACATTTCAACAAGGATAACGCTTAGAGTGATCTTGCTTTTGAATGGTTATTTGCTCGCTACAATGTGGACTGTGAGCTCACGCAGAGTCCATCTTTGCCACCGGCCCTCGCTGCCTGATAAATAAGAATACATTATCCTTTCTAATGAAGGCACAAGCGCATCTCCCGAGGGGGCCACAACAAGGATGGCGTTGAGGAAGCATCTCGTTCGCTTCCATCTGCATGAGTCTCGTCGCTGTAAAATCTCTCATTCTCCAGCCAGCACGAGGTGACTCTCTTCAAAAAATCAGTCTGGCCTCCTTCTTGCGCAGACCAACCACGCAGTCTGTTTAGCACTTGAGCCCCTCGAAGTCATGCATCTGCATGTACCATGTAGAGCGCGGTGGCGTGAGGTAGTGCAGAGTTGAGGCTCCTGGGGGCATATTCTCGACGAGCTTCTCGCGCAGGTCAATATATTCATCCGTCTGTACGACATCGATCTTTTCGTTGTCGGTGGGGATCGAGATCTTGCCGCTCTTCGGCAACATAACAATTGGGAGGCGCTCAATAACACGGTCCTCTGTCGACCACCGGTCGCGCGAGATCACGTGCACGTTGAGAGTGGAGAAGGATCCGTTCATGAATCTGCTGGAAATGGTGCTCTCTACTGAAGGCACTGACGTCTCCTCCTCCTCTTCCTCTTCGGAACAGTAGTAGGCCGGACATGTGCGGCGACGACGCGTACGGTGGGTGTTGATGTTCTTGGCGAAGAGTGAGCGGCGAAAACGGTCACGCTCCTGTCGTCGAGTCTCGAGCATCTCCTCACGGGACATGCGCTGCTGCTGATTGGAGCTGTCACTGGCGGGAGCAACTTGGGCGCTACTGCTACCTCCTCCTAGGAAGCTTCCGTTGTTGCTGCTAACGCTGCCACGGTTGGTGCGGTTGAGCGCCTTCAGTAGTTTCTGCAGTGCTACGAACGTCTCGTCCACTTCCTCGTCCTCGGCGGAGAGACTGGGATCGTCCTCCTCGGACACACTGCCAGTATACGACGGCATTTTCTTTGACAATCGGGCCCCGTAGCTTGTCATCTTTGCCTCGGTCTATTTTCTCGCTGTGTGGGATTTCGCTTATAGCTGCAGCAAAGCTGATCTTTGAGTCATGTAGCAAATTACGATGTGGGCGGTGATAGTCGGCAGCTTCAGCACGTGCGCTCCCGTGTCTACGCGAGAAGTTGATTGGCTTTCTCAGCGCCTGCCTTCCTGGTGGACAGTGAAAGCGATTCTGGGACGCAGCCAGCTAGGCTTCTGCGCTTCATAAACATGGTCTGACAATCGATTTGCACAGGGTTTAGCATGTGATAGGCCGAAAAAATATCCTTCGATAATTTCGGAGAAGTAAACCAGGCTGGGATATTATTGCCTTTCACCTTGCAAGCTATATTTTCCCGCTGCCGATGATAGTCACCTCGATATGGCGTTGGTGACGTTGGGCTCGACGCATGCCAACGGTACGGGTATATGTAGCATTGTGCGCTCAATAGCCAGAGCCGATTCGCACGCATCATGGGCCATGAATGGCGAGTGCAAAACGTAGGTGATCCGCAGATTAAGGTTAGGGTTGCAGAAGTTGATGCCAGCGTTGCACTGTTCGCTGTTACAGCACTGAAAACTGTCTTCGCCTCGAGTAGATTCGCTAGTAAAGCGGCGAGCGTTGGTAACATCCCGGTGTCGAGACCAACACTGTACATGGCTTACCTGCATCCGGTGCGTCGCCGCTTCACCGAGGTTAGTGATGCGGTCGCAACCGTCATTTACTCCGCCGCTGTGTCAATCACAAGCTCTGAGCTGTGCTCGCGATGTACGTCAATCAACATTCCGTAATCCATGGACTGTTGTGTACATAACACAACTTAACTTCAACTTTGACGCCCTTTCGCACCGACGGCTCGACGCTCGCCAAGGGGTACTGAGCTACATCTTGGTCGCTACGATGGCGGAGCTGCTGCTCCGCTGGCTCAACCATGAGCTGGAGCTATCGATGCACGTGACAGATGTGGAGTCCGACTTTGCCAGCGGCTACCTGCTAGGCGAGATTCTGCACCGTCTCAACCACCAGCACAACTTCGCCGACTTCATGCGCAGCTCCAGTGCTGACGCCAAAGTCGTCAACTTCTGTTTGCTGGAGCCTACACTACATAATCTCAACATTAAGTTTGACGCCAATGTGGCTGTGGCCATCATGAACGAGAAGAAGGATGCCGCCGCCAATCTACTCTACCAGATCAAGATGGCAGCAGCTCGAGTGGGCAGAGCTCCGGGCGTTTCGACCAAATCGCTGGAGCGAACGGGAATCATTCCTCTGCACAACAGACCAATGAAGCTCTCGAAGCCCATCTATGATTCAGAGACGCACAAGCTCTTTGAGCACTCGATTCGTCGCCAAGTGCGGTCAATCATTTCGTTGCAACAAGAAAAGTGGGTGCCAGTTTGCGTAATAGCAGTAAATATGAGAGATTTGACCGTGGATGTTGCTGTTGTAGAGACCGGGTTGAGAATGAGACGAAGAAGCGAGGTTCTTATTTTGCGAGGATGGCGGAACAGAGAGAGATCCTGGAGGCTACGAAGGCGGAGAGACTGCATCGCGCTTATATTCACAGCAGCTACATTAAAGAAGCACTCGAAGAGACTGACTCGCCGGCATGGAGACTAGCGCTGCAGAAAAAGAGTGCACGCGAGCAGCGGCGAGCTGCTTTTCTTCACCAACTGATGAAAAAGCGCGAAGAGGCGGAGGTCCGTACAGCCCAGCAAGAGTATGCGTGAATTGTCACTAACAGTGTGACGTGGTTGTAATTGCAGGAGAATCTTACCTTCAGTCTCCGTCGGAAAGTGCGAAGTGATCTCGACGACTTTGATGTAGGTTATGACGGCACGAACTCTAACGTTTAGGTTTACTTTGAAGGCTTACAGAATTGATGTTTTCACAGGCACAAGGTGGATTGAAGGCTGGAATTGGAGGTAGAAAGGTCTCTTCGAGGAAATCGATTGGATATGGTCTACGTTCACTCACCACAGCACTCAATGCATCGTCCGACAAGAATAAGTATTCAACCGCACATTTGGCCGGATCACCGATGAACGAAGCAGAGCTTTACCATGCAAACGTGCTAGAAATGGAAAGCGCGTCGGGTGTGATCAAGCAACAAAAAGTTCAACGTGAAAGGCGCAAGGGGGATTTGTCTCGCAGGAGAAAGCGATTTGTTCAAGAATGCGTTTGTACTCACTCTCGAATAGGAACCGCACGTGTAGCGAGTATTTTGGAAGATGTGGTGCTTCGAGACACAAACAGCGAGAAGGACATACAAGATGAACTGGATCACATTCTCGTCTACAAGGAAATAGCTCGTGAAAACAGATCAATGCGAAATCAAGAGTATGCGAACCAACAGGAATTGGACTCCATAACAGTGATTGATCGAGACACTAGCTGTTATCACAACTTACTCCTTCGATTCGAGGATGACAGCGAGATGCAGACTTTGCAACGAAACGATGCCCAAGTTTCCATTGAAGCTGCAGATGGCTTTCTTAGTAAGCTCATTTCAAGCGCTATTATGAAGGAAATGGTGGATTTCGTGTTGTTTGTCGCTGGGAAACGGGAGGAAACGCTGCATTCCAGAGACCCTGCTGTATTCCTAAGTTTGGAGACATGGAATGAGTACAAAGTCAAGTTTGCGAACGGTTGCAAACTTGAAAATACAGTTCCGTACGCTGCTTCTGCAGAGTCAAGTCAAACTGAGTTACTGGATAGCCAAGAGCTGGAACAATATCTGTCGAGTTACCTGTCATTTCACTCCACACTGGATCGGCAGCGTCCCATAGAGACAAGCAACGACGGATATCTTTTCCCCGGGGCCACGGAAATTGTACAGGACTGCTTTGTTCTTGGGGAAGAAATTAAGGCATTGCGGTGGATTTCTCGTTCTTTAGACGAGTTTGACGAAATTAGTGCTGTGTCAAGCACTAACCGACCTGTACTGCTATCACATCAGCAACTCCGAATTCTGATCTTTGGCCCTCCTTTTGCCGGAAAGGAGACACAAGCAAAGCTTCTCGGTGAAACGCATAATCTGGTTGTGCTGTCTGTCCATGAACTCATTCAAACTGCTGTTCAAAACTTAAGTGAGATTGGTCAGCAAGTGAATGATCTTCTTTCCAACGGGAAGGAAATTCCCCCGGAGCTTTACAGCCGCCTAGTGATCGACGTTATCAGTGAGATTGAAACTCAAGCGCTTACACAAGACAGTAATAGTAAAGCTGGCTGGGTTGTCTACGATCTGCCTGCAACAGCTCGACACGGCCAGAATTTGGAGGAGCATCTCACAGGATATAAAGACCCCGCAGATATTTCTTCTCCGTATGATTTTGAATCTGCCATTGCTCCAGGTCGCAGTAAGCCACCGTTATCTCTGACATTCCTGCAAGGTAAATCTGGGATTGATCTGGTTTTCCATTTGGACTGTCCAATTGGCACGGTGTTAGACCGATGCTTGGGTCGAGTTGAGGATATCGTAGCAGGAGACAAGCGTCATTTAGTGTTTGATCCACCACCGGATGATTCAACTGAACGGCATCGACTGCAGCATGTCAACCCAAGCGCGTTTTCAAGTGAGCTTTTATCACTTCACTGTTGGGCGAGCGATGGATTCATGCACGATCACAAGACTTGGTACTCGAAATTCAACACACTTCATGAGCCTTCAGACGCTGAAATGACAGCAGATGAAGTACATGAAGCTGTTTCGAGTGTTGTGGATCATTTACTGAAAGAGAGACAAGATGAAGTAAACTCGAAGCAGCTCCAGCATGAGGCAGATGAGCAAATTCATATGTCAACTGAGGACGAACGACAACGACGTCTGGACATCTTTGAATCAGAACTTGACGAGGCTAAGGTAGCTGTTATCAAAACTGAGGCCTCCATAGCTGAAGCGGAGGAAGCAAAGGCAAAGAAAGAGGAGATGGCGGAACTTCGACAGAAGTTAGAGGAAGCTCAACGTCACCTCGATGGTGTTTTGGCCGCTGTGAAGAGCTGGATGCAAGAAGAGATATCGAGTCGTCCTGTACCAAACAGTAAATACTCTGGAGAGTTGGTACCAGCAATTGCCCAAGCGCTTGCGGCATTGTGGGATGAAATGGAGGCGGAGTATATTACTACCATGAAGACAAGTTTTGCGCGACTAAGAGAGCAGCGAAATTGTGTGACCGAACGTGCACAGCTAATAACGAGTGAATTCTGCGAGTTCGTTCGCCGTCCCGACCGAAAGCAAGAAATCGTTAATGAATTCCAACGGCTATTTAACGAGGTGGTTGATGAGATGCGCTTTGATAACCCCACAAAGGTAGAGCTTCACGCTCGTGCAGATATCCTTCAAGATGAACTGGTATCTCTCATCGAGACTAAAACCGAAGAAAACGATGAAGGGCTCAGTAGTATGGTTGGTGACGGATGGACTGAAGACACATGCCAACAAGTCGCTGCGATTTATCAAATGGCGCTCCAGGCAGAATGTGATCGCTTCCGGACGTCTGTTCAAGTTCTAGTCAATGGACATTACGCTGCGAGTAGTAGTGATCGCTCTCAGTTAAGTGGAATTGTCGAGATCTGGCAAACTTATCAATCACGTTTGGAGCAGGCATGCAGAGTTTATCGCGACCCAGCGAATGAAATCTTGGTAGAAACTCCGTCGGCACCCATCGCAGCAGGGAAAGCTGCTCAGAAGGGGAAAGTGAAGGCACCTGCCCCTGCCGTTGTGGCTCCAACTAACGTGGCCGCAACGAGTGAGGATGCAATGGCAGAGTCTCTGACTATGACTGAGCTATTGGCGGAGTATGGGCATGTTCTCCAGCGATGTGGCTCGTGGATGGAAGCAATTGCTCCAATTGCTAACGATGCAACTCAAAAGACTGTAGAAGGTGGTGATGATATTCCAGATGGTGACTTTTGCAAAGTGAACTTGTTGAATGGGATCAAGTACGAACATGATCTGATGGAGAGGCGTGTACGATTCCTACAGGAAGCTACGGAAAAATCCCGTGATGAAATCACGAGGTCAATGCGTTCCATCGAGATTACTTTGCGAGACTTTTCAGAGAATCGGAGAATTCGAGAGCAGGCCGCTGCGGCAGCAGTGATCGAGTATATCCGCGCTTCGATCGAGAGTGAAGTCGCTCTTCCATCCTTTATTGATATCAGTGTACGTGATCGCTATCGTTTGTTAGTTTTGTTTCACGGAGGCTAATTGTTTGTTCCTTGTTGCGCCGGAAGCCTGAGTTCATCGAGAGGTTCCCAACAACTGTGCAGTTGCGCGAAGATACGCTGGTGCGTGTCGATAAAGGTAGACGATTGCTATCTCAAGCTTCTCCGGATACACCTCCCATTATTGAAGAATCCCACGAGCTGCTTCCCAACCCTCGCCAATGCGAGAGCCTTCATGTAGCATTGACCTCTCAGACCGTCGATAACTCTGGACTCGTCCCTCTCATCACTGTAGTGGAGACGATGACAGCTCTGACATCTCTACCCGATGCACTTCCTGACGTTTGGCGACGATGTCCCGCACACATTATCGCAGAGGTAATAGCCGCAATACTAGCACCATATCTAGAATGATCACTAACTCGTACTTCCTGCTTGTTTTCCATGACAGATCGCTGCAAACTTCACAATGAAGCAGTCCGGGTTCGTCGATATTGAAGGTCTACTCACGGCCATGAGCACTCGCGACGACCTGCTTCATCAGTTCCAACAAGAAGAAGCTCGACAACAACTTGAGCTACAAGAGCAAGAACGTGAGCTTCTACAGCAGCAAGAAACCACAGACAACGTGCCTACATCCACAGAATTAGCAGCATAAACACATACCAAGCAGGTCCACAATACAGTCGTGTATTCCTCCCTCACCACCTTCTCTCCTGTCTCTATATCTTAGTAGATGACGGGGTTCTCGCCCACTTCCTTGACAAAGTCGTGTTCCTCGCCCATGAAGATCTTGAGCTTCTTGTCCTGCAGCGCGCGCATGCGGTTGCGCGGCAGCATACCATACACGGCCTTGCGCAGTACCTCCTCGGGCTTGCGCTCAAACAACTCCTTGGCCGTGCGCTGCTTGAGGCCACCCGGGTGGCCAGTGTGCCAGCGATATAACTTATTGTTCCACTTGTTGCCAGTGAGCACAATGTCCTTGGCGTTAATCACCACCACGTAGTCGCCGCAGTCGACGTTAGGAGCGTACGTGGGCTTGTGCTTGCCGCGCAGAATGGGCGCCAGCTGCGATGCCAGGCGGCCCAGCACCTGACCCTTGGCATCCACCACGTGCCATGCCACCTTAGAGGCCTGCGCGATCTTGCTCATGCTTGTCTACGTAGCCGCTCTTCTTGACCGCAGAATGCTAGCAATGATGCCCACTCGTCCAAGCGTCCGATAATTAGCGTTTGTAACGTTAATTTGTGTGTAATACATTAATTTACGTAAGAAGAAACGTTGTATTGAAACTTTCGTGCGGTAAATTATCTTGCATCCATGGGCCGATACACGAGTGTGCAGACCTTCAGCGACCAGGACGCGCAGGGCGCCGCAGTCGCGTACACAGCGGCTTCTAGTGCGACAGGTTCTTCTGCTAGTGACACAAAGGATGGCAAGTTTCACGTCAACCGCGTGGAAAATGTGTCCGGCAGTTCCGCCGGCGCCGGTAGTGGCGATTTCCACACGTACCGCGCCTCTAGGAGACGGTAGGAAGGCGACGTTCATTTAGCTGGAGAGTACTTTAGTCTAACATGTTTTTGACAGAGAGATGGAACGCGTGGCGGCCATGGAGCAGCGCTACAAGGAGAACAAGGCGCAGCAAGAGTTCGAGGTCAAGCGTAAACGCAACGCCGAGGAATTTGAGGCGAAAATGCACAAGCGTGCTGAGAAACGGCGTCGTCGTAAAGAACGAGCCAAGGCCAGGACTATGGATGGAGAAGAAGAAGAAGAAAAGAACAGTGCAGACAGTAAAGAGCACGTTCCAGAGACGCCCGGAGGTGTCCCAGAGATCCCTAATGACGGCAGCTTCTTGAAAAAGATGCTGGCTCTGCAGAAGGAAAAGGAGAATAAGGAGTAGGAGAAATGAACTAGTCTCTGCATAGTTTTTTTTTCACATGTATTGATTTGTTACATGCATGTTTTCGTCATTTGATAATGGTTGTTGCGTACATTCAAGAGCGATCGACAGCTAGTTGTCGTCCTGGAAGATAAGCGCGACGCCACGCAACACCCACTTGGCACTGCCACAGTCCGTAGGCAGCGTCGCCAAGAAGATGTAGGTGTGGCCACGGAACCGTGTGAGGTATACTGGGCACTCGTAGATGTTGGGGTCATGACGCAGATAACCCACTGAAGAAGGTTCCCACGTTGGGGACGTGGTCACGGCCTTGACGTAGATGACAGGCATACCCCAGAGCAGCTCCTTGGGGTGACTATCCAGCAATGTGCCACCACACTCTGTAGGCGGCGACGCACCTACTGGATAGCGTTCGTTGATCTCGTCCAGTGTGCTCCATCGCGCACCCTCCAGTATCAATCCATGCACGAACACGCCGTCGTCCGGGTAACATGACACACTAGAAGGGTCTTGAATCGTAGTCACGTGAGTCTCCACTGTCATCTGGTTAAGTGGCATGAACCGCTTACGAGATGTAACCTGCAGACATGCCGTCGTGTAGGCTGTGGGATTAAAGAGACCTGGTAACCAGATCGAGAACGGAGTGACAAAGCAGTTTCCACCTCCTCCAGTGGTGTCTCCAGCCCACATGACAAGCTGTTCATAACGCTTGACCATGTCAGCGAACCAGCCACTCAGTGACTTCGTCGACGGCCAAGCTTTTTTCTCCCATTTACACTGCGAGAACGGGTTGCGTCCAGGCACTTCGTTCAGGGACATTGCTGTGGCCAAGTCCTCCATGGCTTGTGACATATTGAGTTGTCCATTCAAACCCTTCTTGAGATCGCCCAACGATAACCGGATCTCCTGAAGTAGAACGTTCATGCGGCTGCACTCTTGTAGTGCCACAACCACGAACGGACCGTGCTCTTCAGTCAAGTGAGGCGTGGCGGCTTCAACTACGTCCAGCATGTTAAAGAACTCGGGACAACGCGACTCCAAATCGTCGATAGATGCACGCAATGCTGCCGTCTTATCACCGCCTCCTTCCTCTCCACCGCCGCCACCACCAGCACCTCCGCCGATAGTCACTATAGTGTAGCATAATGTTTCACACGTCGTAGTAAGGTAGCCAATTTCAGCGTTCGGGTGAAGACCAAAGAGCGGTGGTGCCTCGGGAACCATATTCTTCTCGATGTAGTTCGCATAGTCGGCAAACGAAAACTCTTGAGGGTTGGGAGACTTGAAGCCTGGACCGAGTTCCATGCCGTTAAGAAGTCCCGGATCAATCAGAACGGCTAGATACGTATTGTTTGTACGACGATCCCAGGCGTCCGTGATGTGTCCACCATACATGATCTCACCGAACAGATAGCGGAGGTCATCCCACGGAACGGAGGAGTTGTTGTCCAGGTATGAATGCAGGATGTTGGCACAAATCGTGAGGTCTCCTGTGTTGAAGCTGTAGGCTCGACTCCATCCTTGTTGTCCAAATCGTCGTCGTCCAAGCACAATTGCGTGGAACCAACAAAGCGCGAACAAACAAGCCTTGAACTCGGCAGGTTTCGTGCATGCCTGCACTTTATCTTCGCCGAAATTCGCCCAGGCACGACGCAGGTTCGATTGGATATCAGACGGTGCCTCGTTAGCCACCTTGATGCAACTCTGAAGCAGTGACTCAGGAATATTCAACATGTCCGGCAAAGGAGGTGGTTCAGCGGAGATAAAGCATCGGAACAGATCGTGTGCGCCTTCAGTTGCCACCTCTTCCAGTTGCCGTTCAAGTGTCGGTAACCAGGACTGCATCAAGTGGACATTCTGCAGGATGATCCAGCCACCTTCAGTACTTAATCGCTTCAAAGCTTCACCGGCGTACGCTTCCTGTCCTTGTCCCATGGAGATGTTGATGAAGTTGTTGTTCTCCAGACTCACCCCGTTAGCTCTTCCAAGTGTTTCGACCCATGGCGTCGGATCTACGCCAGGGAACAGCACGAAGAAGATGGGAATACTCGAGTTCGTTTCTGCGTATGTTGCCTCCATGTTGAACGGTGGCTGGGTCACGTACTCTTCACCCAACGACTCCAGGATGAAGGTTCGCAATGCGTTCGTCACTCGATCAGGTCGCATGGCACGTAGCAGAATCAGTCGTTGGAACGCAGTCAGCTTGATAAAGTCACCAGGAACTTTCTGTCGCTCCGCGTCTTCGGTAGCAAACCACTTTCTCCACTCGTCCGGGTCATTCTGAATGGCGTCTCCCAGTCCACCGAACGCCTTTAGACTCTCGAGAGCTTTCAATTTAGCCCAGATAGCAGCGGGTAGCCACTCTGAAGCCGAGCCAGCGTTACCTGCATCCGGATGAGCCTTGCTAATAAGGAAATACTCGACTTCAATATCGTTCAACAAACCATCTTTCAGCAAGATTTT
The DNA here is from genome assembly GCF_000247585.1 of Phytophthora nicotianae INRA-310. NCBI lineage: Eukaryota > Oomycota > Peronosporomycetes > Peronosporales > Peronosporaceae > Phytophthora > Phytophthora nicotianae. The sequence goes on along the minus strand of NW_008649027.1, from coordinate 368,847 downwards.
CAGACACAGCATCGTAGCGACAGTCAGTTTGTTCCGTTCAAAGAGGCCACGACGAACGTAGTTGTAAACGCACGAGGTGATGCTATCCATAAGCACCTGGCAACGTTCCTTCATCTCCTCATCTGTAAGATCTGGGACAGCAGGTTCAGTCTCCTCTGCTTCTTCATCGCCAGCTTCTCCACCTTCACCACCTTCTGCTGGAGGTTCAGCTGCAGCGGCAGCTTCACCTTCTGCATCTCCATCGGCTTCCTTGGCGATGAGATTTTTTGCTGGAGGAGCACGATAGATGCCAGACAAGAAGACCTGCTGGAACGACGCGAGCGAATAGATGTAATACGAGTGCACCTTACTGATGTCGTTCATGAGGAAGAATAGAAGAGAGCCTCGCGCGGCGATACTGCGGTATTTTTCACTCGTAATATTCACCGACTCTTGCGTCTTCTTCGCTGCCTCCATGTTGTTCTGCGTACGCTGGGCCTTGTGCTTCGTGTCACTCAGAATCTGAATAAGTGGCTGGTTGTTCGTGATATCGTCGTCAGCACTAGCCAGGTAGAACAGGATATCATCCTCTAGCTTTTTCAACTCGATTTTACCATTATTCTGCTCCTGAATCAACTTCTCGCGCTTAATAGCGAGATCTTGACGTTCTTTAGACACCACAAGGTTCAATAACTGATCCTCCAAGCCAAGCATGGTGACAGTGAAGTTCACGATGGTACATTCAGCTTGGATCTCAGGCGGATAATGTGGGTTACCCAGCTTCGTGTGCAGATACAAGTGGAAATTGTCGTTGTACGGCACAGATGCGTCACCAATTTGGATCTCGTACCGCGCACCACGTCGGGAGGTTGAACGCTGGATCACTGGAGCCAGAATGGGGTCGATCTTCTCGCCCAGATTCTCGATTAGGAACGCACCATCTGTGCCAATAGCCGTCTTGAGACGTTCGATCCACATTTTCTGACCCACTCGCACAATGATGAGGTTGTTATGTGCTTCCATCTCACGAATCCACGCGATAGCTTGCAGTTGCGGGTCGACGATAAGCGGTCGTCGTCCCATAGATACCGTGGTCACTACAATGGCACCATTCTCGGTTGACACGCGGTCGGATGGCAGTTTTTGCGTGTTCCACTGGGCAATCTGAGCATCATTCGTTAGAATAAGTAGCGGGTTCGCTTCTTCGGACATGGCGATACTTTCACCATTGGCAGCAGTACGCAGATACGGTACCCAGTGCTTGTTGATCAGCTCGTCACGGAATGGCTTGGTGAATGGACCAATATAAGAGATAAAGGCCGAGGCAAGCAACACGTCGCCAACCAGCAAGTCCTTCTCCTTCTGAAGCTGCAACACGTTGATACCCCATCGAACGTTCTCGCTTGATAAGTCATTGGTCAAAGTTCCTGCGAGCTTCATCTTGCGGTTGCCGGTTTCTACAGCATTGATGGCGTCTTCCTTCTCCTTCTCGGCTGCTGCGGCTTCAGCGAGTAATTTGTCGAGCTTTGCCTGTAGATCAGCCACGAGCGCAGTCACTTCGGCAAGACGAGCATTTGCAGCCTCCAACTCGAGATTTGCAGCAGCCAAGGCCTGACGTTTAGGCTCTACAGTAACCACGATATCGTAGTACATGACGATGTTGATCACCCAGGAACACAAACCGGCTGCGGCCTTGTTCTTCGTCAGGATTGTGTCGTAGTTAAAGTGTTCCATCTCCAAGTAAACGCGCACTTCTTTCCAGTTATTGGGAGGCACTTTGCCATCGTCCACGACTTGTTTGAAGCCAACCAGGTAGTCGATGTACTCGGGAATGTTACCAAGAAGCTGCTTCTTGACGGTATCCCACTTGACATCCTTCACTTTACCAGTCTTGGTGACCTGCACATTCGGGTGCACACCAGCTAGCAGCACCATCGTGGCTGAGAAGACGTCGTCTACACCAGCAGGTGGTTTCGACATGGTCTTACACTCGCCCAGATCTTTCTTGTTCAATGAGTCCAGTGCAGCCATGGCTTGTTCGACCGCAGGTTCAGCCTTTGCAAGATCCTCCTGTGTCGATCTCTGCTTCTCCGTGACTTCAGCTTGGATAATGGCACACTTGGCAGCTTCATCACCAGCCTTCTTGCTCTCCGTTTCCACATTGGCTTTCTCTTTGTTAACGGCCTCGGCGATACCAGACGCCACCGCTTTCTTGTCTTCAGCAGCCTCAAGAATGACCTTAAGCTCCACCTCAAGCCGTGACACAGTATCTCCCGTTTCCTTTAATTTCTGCAAACCTTTCTCTAAGCGATCGATAGCTGCAGCATATTCCTCTACTTTCTTGCGCAGAATCTTCTTGTACAGCTGAAGCAACTCCAGATAGGACTTCGGTGTCGTGTAAACATGACGGCGTTCGACTTGGAAGAACCGCTCAGCACAGATATTCACCGACTGAAACGAGAACGGCATAAACTTCTCGATGCCAGCGCGAGATTCTTCCGACCCAAGCAAATCCCCAATCTCCTTTAACTTTTCACGACCGACAGACAGCAGAGCTTCCTTGGGCCATGGCTGGAACCAATCGATAACCGTGCAGTTTACAAGTGCAGGGAACTTACGCGCTCGGTTACGAAAGTCATCGCCCACAGGCGAGAAGCATAGACACAAGTGCAGACGCTTGCGAATCTCGGCTTGGAAGAACTTAATCACTTCCTTTCGGTCTTTTGTTCCGGCTACAGGTGACAATAAGTTGACGATATTGTCCATATCTTCCATGGCGAACAGATCTGGAATCTCGCCTGAGGCTAGCAGATCGTTCAAGTAGATGAGGAACTTTTCGTTGGTAATCTGGGAATCTGTAAGCATGAACACAACGCCTCCGTCCTCTTCGTTACGGGACAGCATCTCCACCACTGCCATGTGCATCTTGCGTAGATCTTCCTTAAATTCGTTCTCGCCGTACTTGGAGCTGATCGTAATCTGACGAACAGTATAGCCACAGATGTGCGAAGCCAAGCGTGCTAGTGAACGCTTACCACTACCTCCCACGCCTACTAGCAGAGCATGTCCACTCTCATTGCGCAAGATGCGAACAATACGAGCCACGTGCTTTACCGCATCATCGAAGAGATCTAACTGCATCGCAGTATTATTCTCGTTGTTGTTGTAATCCCGTAACTGGACTTGTAGGTTCATCTTGAGATCATCCAGGTTCGTTCCCATGATTTGATCGTATTCGCTATCGCCATCTTTCGCGAAGTGGCAGAAAATGAGAGGCCACGAGTTCTCAGCCGCATAGTATCGACTCGTATTACACGACGCGAACGACTTTTTCACTTGCATCTGTACAAGTTGGTTGTACTTCTCGATATCAGCTTTACACACCAGTCGGTCGCCGTACACGCGTTCACTCTCATGCAGCCACAACAGCACAAACTTCTCCTGACTATTGAAGCGATCTTTCTTAGATGCAATAAGCCCCTGGAACACGTTGGACAAGTGACGAACGTTGAACTCGTAGTGGAAATTTGCAGCGGTCTTTCGGAATGTGCCCACAACACTGGCGTGTAGACTCAACGCAGCCTTGATAAGCGCGTTGGAGAACTGTGAATTGCTCAATTCATCCGCGAATCCAGATAGATGTCCACCCAGGAACGTCTCGTAAATTGTGACCAGACTTGGCGCTTCAGGCATACCCATAGCAAACGTACAGAAGTGGCGCTGAAGCCGCGGATCAACCAGGAACGAACCTGCAGTCGGGTTCATACCAGATACTACTTGCGTGTTCAAGATGTTCTGCGGCTGGAGTTTAACACGATCGAACCAATGCTTGTACTCCATCACCTGTCGCAACAGCGAGATAGCACTCTGCGTGTTGTACGGATCCACTTCGGGTAGATTCAGATCGTCCATGAAGTAGATAAGTCTTGCTTTGCCCGGTGGACCCAAGTTAATACCAGTTTTACGCTCCAGTTGTCCGAACATAGTCTGCTGTAGAATAGCACTTGTGGTGTAGAAGTTGAAATTGATAGTGCAATAGCGGAACGCAGCAGTAGCTTCGTCCTTGCTGAGCTTCTTCAGCATACCCATAATATTCTGCGTCTTACCCGTACCTGCAGGTCCACACACCATGACCGGAACACTCTTGGAAATCAAATTCTCGAGCCAGAATGCAATCGATGCCGTTTCGGTGGTAGGAACCGTGATCTGGTTAATTGGACTTGGAGATACGTACGTCTCCGTGTAGAAGTATGGACTCTTGGACCACGAATTAAACTTGGACGTCTCTGGATCCAGCCAGAAATCAAACACCGTATTGCTAGCCGAAGCCACGAGCTTCACATCCTTCCACTGATTCTTCCACCAGTTGCTGAATTCTGCTGAGTAATCTGTCCCATCGTCACTCATCGTTAGGATGGAGCCAAATGACCACACGCAGCAGAATACAAACGTGTTCTGCATCACTGTGTAGTCTTCCAGGACTTGAGGAGTCAACAGACAGTCGATCATGTTCAACAAGTTAGTCACCAGCGTCGTCTCCTCCACTGGCACAACAGGAACAAGCTTCTTGCGGAAGAATCTGAGCGTTGTCTCAACATATTGATCGAAAAGTCCTTGGAATTTAGCGCGTGTGTCGGGTGTGAACATCATATTTTTCAATCGGTGATCAACCGGTTGCTGGCAGTGGCGATCGAGCCAGCTGTCAATCAAACAGCGCCACTGGTAGCCCTCTGACGTTGAAATATACAGAATACCAGCACGTGACACGGTCGCCGGTGTGGCGTACACAAGATCACGGATCTCGAAGATCATTCGCATGTGAACTTTCAGTGGGATACGCTCGTTCGAGGCCAGCGTCAGCATTCTGTTATCGTCCATGACCGAGTTCATCGACTCGATCCAATTGGCATCAAGATCTCCGTCTAGAATAATCCACTTGGGGTTGTTATCTTCATCCCCATTGTCCCGACGTCGAGAGCCCAGATCACGCATAATGCGCGAGAGCAGACCATCTTTCCACTCACGAGTCTTCAGCACGATATATCCGTAGAGTTCGTTGGTACTCACCGATTTTGGGTTCAAATCTTGCACTTCCATTGGTGTGCCCATGATCTCCCGAGCCTTCTTCAAAGTCTTCCACGTCTCCGTTTTGCCAGAAGCAGGGGGTCCCATTACGAAGACGCAGTGACGAATTGCGAGCAGCTCCGATAATTGCACAACTTTCAGCATAAATTCTGGGCGAGGCGTGTTACCAATGGCTTCTGATGCACCCTGTACCATTGATTCAAGCTCCATATCACGCTTACGTGGAGGGTCATTGCGTACGTCCACATTCGGACTGTCACGCGGGAATAAATCTCCGAGCAGACCAAAGAACACCACCATATCCTCTGCGACGATTTTCGGGATGTTAAAGTCTCGCAACGCACGCATGAGCAAGTCGGTCTCCGGAATGTCCGGCTCGGCACGCTTGAATGCTCCAGCGACACACAAGACACTCTTGACAGCTCGAAGACCCCAATCGTAGTGTAATTGTTTGGACAAGAGCTGTCCAAGCAAAGAGTACAAGCCGTAGAACTTGGATGCCAGGATCTTGGCCTGGGTGAATCCTTCAGCCATTAGCATGTTCTCACAAATCAACACCAGATCAGGCACCATGACAGTCATGGGTCGGAACAACGCCTTCAGACCTTCAGGCAGCTCGGAACGTCCTAGATAACCGGGGTTCATAGTAATGAATGCACCAACTGTAGGGTCTAGCATCACCTCGTCGTTCTCCAGGATAAACTTCTCGTCGTCAGCTTTGCATGCATCACACACAGCCTTGAATTGGACAGAACACACCGACAATACCTCTGGTACTAGACGATTGAACTCGTCGAAGCAACCCCACGAACCGGACGACGCGAGACCTTTGAAGATGTTTCCAAGACTCTTGAAATCCATTTCGGGCGAACAGTTAAACACGTAGCACACTTTTCCCAAAGCATTGGCCAAATCCTTGGTCGTCTCCGTTTTGCCAGTTCCAGCGGGACCAGCAGGAGCACATCCCATCTGTAAGTTTAGCGCTTGTGTTGCTGTCACGTAGATTCGATCTGTCAGTGGGGTAATCACAAGTCGAGGGCCATTTCCAAGATACTCGTAGTCGTACGGAATACCAGCGTCACAGATAAGAATCTGAGCTCGTGCATTGTTCGCTCCACGGAAGGTCATGTCACGTTTCAGGAAACTACCCGCTGCTGGTGAGAAGTAGTGCTTTAGCTGAGATTGCCACTGGAAGTGCGTCGCCTCCTCCACTCCAGCACGAATCATGTTTGCCACAATGTCTCGGCCATGAGCATCCATCGTAATGAGCACCATCACTCGCTGTCGCTCAGCATACGAGATGTTACTTTGCGTGAGCTTGATCAGGTCTTCTAGTTGTTTCTCCTGCATCTTGTTGTAGTTTCTCAAGGCATCCTTGTCACCGCCCTGAATACCACGGAAAGCACGTTCAACTTCTTGAACATAGTGCACTCCTGCTGCGAGCAGAATGATCTGGGCTGCATCCATGGGTTTGTTGGTATCATCTTTAAAGTTGATCCACTCGACACGAGGCATTTCCGTATAGGCTACAAGTGAACGCTCAATGTGCTTGAATAGAGTCAACCTCATCGCACGCATGATGGTTTCCAGGTAAATCTCAGCCTCTCCTTCGAGCACTGGGGGCTCAAAGAAGTCGACGATTTCGTGACCTACACCAGCAACGAAAGACGTAGCGACTGGCCGTTCGCCGGGTCCACGGTCCACGAGGGTTAGCGTCTTCGTTGCCAGGTAGATTTTTGAGCAGTGAGGCATGATACGGTCCGGATGAGACCCATTCGACAAGATATCAAGCAAGTCTGCTTCAGACATAAAGTAGAAACGGGGAAATTGGCGACGACGCCCGTCGAGGAACTCTTTGAGACGATGCTTGCATAACTCCAGCTTTTCCACGATTACCTCTAGTCGCTTGATGAGACCTGGTTCCGTACATGCCTCCTGCACGTTAAGCGTTTTCCAAGCAGTCTTCAAGATTTGGCGGACTTCTCTATCGATATCTTCGAAGTCGGACGTTAGCTCGGGCAACTGCTTCTTCACTTCTTCAGACTGGATAAACAGCGGCTCCAAGTAACTCCAAGATCTCTGGATATCGCCCAGCAACAGCACGACTTCGTTGATGGAGGAAAGACCGATTTGAAGCTTGGCAACGCGAGGCTCAAACTCGGACTGATATGGCGACGCACTCATACCTTGCACATCAATTTGGTGGGTTTCAAGGAGCTCGAAGTTCTCCTCGGACACCTTGAGCAGCGGCACAATGTCTTCCTCTCCAGCACCTGGATTGTATGGCGTCATTTCCCAGTTCACCTCTGCCCAGAGAGCCTCTAGCTCGATCAAACGGAGTTCGAGTTCTTGCTCCTTCTCGGCTTCGTAGCAAATCTCGTTGATGTCCGAGCTAAAGTTAAAAAGATTTTTACTCAGGATCAAAGAGAGTCGTTGCTCAGGATCTTCATCCGGAGTAGGAAACTCTCCTGTGTGAGCCATGATACGCTTCCAGTGTCTCGGGCGCATGTAACTTGACGACACACAACGGATAAGCGGGTGGGTCTTATCAAACGCCTGACATTCCTTCAAGATCGAAGTGTACGCATCGCTCCACTGAATGCCTTTAGGAATCTTCTTAAGCTCTTTTAGAGCAGATTGTACCTCGATCTGCAGCACGTTCACATCAACTTCTTTGAATAAAATGTCTTGTGTCGCCTTAAAGAAGCCTTTCGCACGCTTAATGATTGCCCACACGGTTTTCATTGCATCTGCATCTGCACGCATAAGACCCATCATGCGAAGCGATTCATTCATAAGCTGCGGGAATCCAAAGATAGAGCACAGCTTGGTATTTTCCTCGCACTTCTTCATCTCCATGTTCCAGTCCACCAGGTAGCTTTCGATCTTCTCCAGACCCTTATCAGGCTCTAGCTTAGAGGACCAGAAGTCCAGTGTCTTGAGAGTCTCCATCTTTTGCGCGATCATCTTCTCGTAGGCGATGATCTTCTCCTCAGTCTTCTCGCTGAATATCCGAGTAGGTTCCTGGGTGCGTTTTTCAGTTACTGGAATTTGTTTCTCGACATCAACAAAGAGCTTCTCCATACTCTCGATTTCTACCAGTTCTTTATCGACATGCCCTCCGCTCTTCTTGATGTTAAAGAAAAGTTGTCGCACTTGGTCCAAAACCAAGTGGTTTGTGTCCTTGTCTATCTCAAGTTTACGAATGATTTCTTTCATCTTCCGCAGAGTTTCCAGTCCATCCGTATCATTACTTGGAATATCCTTCCGAAGATCAACCAGAATTCGGCGGAATTCTCCGTTCCGCTTGTTCATCGTTGCCATCACACGCCTAATAACCTCGGGCGAGTCGAAATCCTTTTGAGTGGCAAGCGGTGGTAAGCACTTGGCCTTGTTATCATCCGACGGGGGCTGGAACATCGCCGTAAATGGCGAGCCTCGAATGGGGCCAGCGATACCACTGAAGGTACCCGTGAAGTCCACCGAGATCTCGTATTTCCCTGCTCGAGATGGAGTAAATGTCACCACGTACGTGCCGTCGTTCTTGTCGAGGATAGACGTAACCTGCTCCACTTCGGCTTGCGGGTCATCACAATACTTCAGACTAATACTGAATTCATCTCCTCCACAGTCGCGAGGATTATCATCTTTGTCTCGAGACTGGATAATGAACGTCGTTGGCAACTCAGCCAAGCAGTTATCGCTGAGTGCAGCGATCAGACACGGACCAAACGCTAACGACTTTGGAGCTGCAGTGACCGAGTGGAACCGGAAGGACGTCGCTACGTTTGTGTACATGCCGCCAGACAATGACACTCGCACCTCTGAAGTCAATGGCCCAAACTTCTCGAAGCTGGGAGCTGTAGCTTGAAGAACAGTAGGACTGAGGACAGCTCCCGTCACGTCCACAGAACCTTTTGCGACTGCAAACCGCAGCGTCGCATTTTGGCCTGTGAAATTGAATCCAGTAACTTTCACCTTGGCGTTTCCCGTGATCGGCCCTTGCTTCGGTTCGATCGACGAAATTGAGTACGGAGGTCCAACAATCTCGCTTGCGTTGAGGACGTGTAAGTCGTTATACCAGCGATTCGCCCACCCTCCAAAGAAGATCAAGTGGTTGGTGTGTGCATCGAAAACCATAGCAGTATCAGCACGTGCCTTTGGGAGTTCACCTTTCACCGGTGGATTCAGCCACACCATACTGCCAGTGTCCAACACGGCAGTGATATTCAAGTAAGCCCCTTGTGCCGTTCCAGACTCGGCCAAATCTCCACTGTTGCCACCAAACAAGAACACTTTCCAGTGCGGTACAGCTGCAACACTGACGCATGTGTGATTCCAGATAGGAGAATACAGTGGTGTGCTCAGAAAACTCCATGTTTTTGTAGGTAAGTCGAAGACAAAGATGTCCTGGAACTGCTTGAAGCTGTTCCATCCGCCAATGACCAGTAATTGCTCTTTAACCAAGCACTTTTGGTGCCCTGAGCGAGGTTCTGGTTTTTCACCATCCGTTTGAATTTCTTGCCACTTGAATGAATGCAAGTCTAATGCATGCAGGTCATTGAAGTCGGTACGACCAAAGCCATTGCCACCGTAGCCTCCAAACACGTACATCTTCTCACCGACAAGGGTGGCACTATGAGCTCCACGACATTGTGGCAACCCCTCCCAGAAACTCTGTGCATACTTCTGCTCCCACACCTTCAATTCAGTATTGAAGATCCACAGGTCGTTCATTCTCTTTTCAGCCGCGAAACCTCCAAAGATGATGATATTCTTCTCAAACAAAATGGCGGAATGTCGCCATCGAGGTGCTGGTACATCGTCATCACTCTGCGTGCTAGTTATCTTGGACCAGGTGTAGCCTGCCATTACACCAACAACGTTCAGTTCGTACCACTTTGTTAGCTGATAGGACTAAATAAATTCCTACCATTGGTGACGTCCAGTCGGTAGAGTTCGTTGGTGGGTCCTGGGGGCGATTTATGATCGCATCCACCGAACATATAGACTGCAGTCTCTGTGTCCGAGCTTTTCAGTGTGAACGAGTGCCCTGACCTTTTAACAGGAATCTCTCCATTCTGCTTCGGTGCAATCCACACCAACTCGGGCTCGCATCCGTACCCGATCGGCTGTCAAAATGCGAACATCGAAGCGAATTTTCAGCAGACTACTTCAATCCAGCAAAACAAACGCTTATCGACGCACCATTTCGGCTTTGTCCGAGCTGGAGTATGCTTAGATTGGAATCTGCTTCTCCGATGGAATTCCTTACGCCCTTCAACACTTCAACTTCTTGTCCTGGCAATTTCACTCCCTTCACCAAGCAAAATGGAGCCAATAGCTGCTGTCTCTCACGGGATGAGACGGATAAAACCATTCAAGAGGCGCGACCGGTTGCGTAGATCCAAGATATTTGCAGTCTTTTCATCGCATCCGTTATAGTTTGTCCTGCCACGCAAACACAAGCATCAATCCGCGTTCCAGCTTAAACTCCTACTTCATACATCAGTAGATTTGAGATCAAAGCGCATGCTTTATTTTCAGTGCGGAATGCTCTGCAACCGCGCCCGTCAAGTCCACATGCTCTAGACGCGTAGACATCATCTGCAACAGGCTCTCAAAAACTACAATCCACTCATAGGAGGAGGGGAGGGCCTCAGCACCACAGTTGCTTGACTTACTCAACACCACGGGCAGTTGATCCACTTAGTTGTTGAACTTGAAGAAAATAATGTCGCCGTCCTGGACCTCGTACTTCTTGCCCTGTTGCTTGAGCTTGCCCGCCTTCTTGACAGCCTCTTCCGAGCCCACTGAAGAGTATTAAACACATCCGACGTCAGATCAACTAATAAGCAGCAACACGAGTAGGAAGGGCGTCCAAACTTACGCTCTTTGAGGTCGGCGAACGACTGGACTTCCGCCATAATGAAGCCCTTCTCGAAGTCCGTGTGGATGACACCGGCAGCCTGCGGTGCCAGTCGTCCCTTGCGAATGGTCCAGCCACGCACCTCGTCCTTGCCAGCCGTGAAGAAGTGGATCAGGCCAAGAGCGTGGTAACCCATGCGGAGCACGCGGTTCAGAATCGACTTGTGCGTCGGGTTCTCCTTGTAGTACGTCTCCAGCTGGCCAGCAGCCTCGAGGTCGAGCAATTCGAGCTCAAACTCGCAGCTCAGCGGGATCACAGGCTCGTTGCCGCCGCGCTCCTTAATGTACTCGGCGATCTTGGGCAGGTACTTGTTGCCCTTGCGCAGGTAGTCGCGCTTGCTCACGTTGATGAGGTAGACAACGGGCTTGGCGGTCAGCAGCTGCATCGTGTTGAGGATCTCGACCTCCTGGGCCGTCCACGTACCGAAAGACACGTCCTTGCCGGACTCGAGCCACTCCTGGATCTTGCATAACGCCTCGTACTCCAGCTTCTTCTCCTTGCCGCCGACACCGCGCTCCGCGAGCTTCTTGACACCGACCGACTCCTTCTTGACGCGCTCAATGTCCTTAAGACGCAGCTCCTCCTGGATGATCTTCATGTCACGCACAGGGTCCACGTTGCCCTCCACGTGGGTCACCTCAGTCGAGTCGAAGGCGCGCACCATGTGGTAGATGGCGTCCACGGCCTGGATGTGCGATAAGAAGGCATTGCCCAGACCAGCGCCTTCGGCGGCACCGCGCACCAGACCGGCAATATCCGTGATGGAGATGACGGGGGGCACGACGCTAGCGGGCTGGTACTTCTCAACGAGCCAGTTGAAGCGCTGGTCGGGCAGCGGCACCACAGCGTCGTTGGGGTCGATGGTACAGAAGGGGAAGTTCTCGGCCGGAATGTGCAGCTTCGACAGGCAGTTGAAGAACGTGCTCTTGCCCACGTTGGGAACACCAACGATGCCGATCTTGACGTTGTTACCGGGGCGACCCAGGTACGTGCGGGTGGGCTACGAGGAGAAGGAGCGTGCAGTTAGAGGAAGACCTTACAGTTAGAGAGAGAAGGAGCATGCTACCTCTTCGGTCTTCTTTCCCTTCGGCGGCATGGTGGCAGACTTCGGTGTGGTCTTTGAGCAATAAGCGAATGGCGCTGAGTTGGTCTCTGGTCCTGTCGCCATGGGTTAAATTTTATTTGGGTTATTTAGATTTATCCTTTTTCGCGGTTGGGTAAAATGAACCGGCCTCGACTTCTGACAGATTTCGGCTAAATGGCCATAGAACGGCTAATCATGCCCAATTTAACCCCTCGCTCACCCGACAGATTTCGAGGCGGGCCAGATTCTGGCTAAAAGGGAATAAACTTGGTTTCACTATGATCCCATGGAATTAGCCTGTATTAATACAAACTACAGGATCTATGATCTGTACGCGACACATCCTACGGGAATCGGTCCGATATTTAACCGGGTTTTATTGGGGATCAATGTTGTTGTCAAAATAAACCATCAAATGCTTCATTGAAATCACCTCAATACAGCAGATCTAGCGCCTTCGCAAATTAAGCGCTCTACAGGGAAGCAGCAGTCGTTTGGGTGTTGCCTCCAGCCTTCACCTGCTGCGCCAATCTGTCCGTTTCTGAATATCAAAAAGAGCGAGAGCACCAAAACGTCAGGAAAACAGAACATCACAATGCCGCTGCAACACGATGCAATCAAATACTTACCAGCTTTCTTCTTGGCCGCGGCAACGCCGAGGGCGATAAAGACCACGGCCATAACACCCAGGAACACACCGATACCGACAAAAATTTTCTGCGGGGCCGTGTCCGAGCTACTCAGAGTCGCACAGGTGCTAATATCCTTGACACTGCAATCCGTGCCCGTGTAGCACGACAAACAGCTGCACGACATGGTGCCGTTCGATTCCTTGCACTGGCCATTGCCTCCGCAGTCAGACGTGGTCTCGCAAGTGCCACCACCGCTAGTAACCTCATACGTGCCGCAAATGTCCTCCTGGGTCGTACCAACGGCTTTGCTCAAAGCCACGTCACACGTGTCACCATCGTCCGTACAAACCACGCCTTCACGGCTGGAGCACGTCCACGAGTCTGTGCTGGCGATCTTCAGGTTGCTCGCCGAGCAACTGCTCACGATCCAGCCATACTTTGTTGCCAGCTTGTTGGTCGACTGTGTCTTTGTTTCTACAGTAGGCTTCCACGAGCACTTGGTGCTGTCAGTCCACTCTGCGTCATCCGTGTAGCCGGAGTACTTGGCAAACATGGCCTTCAGGTTCGTGTAATCCGTCGTCGCCTTCGAACTGGGCGTTGACAAGAAATCCGTGCTACCGCCTACAAATTAAATACAAACGTTAGATTATCAAGACCAAGTCAGAGCTGCTCTGGACAGCTATACACAATCCCATACCTGTGAACATCGGGAACAGCGAGTCTTTAGCAAGCTTGGCTTCACCGTACGAGTAAGCCAGACCTCCAGACCAAACGGCTGTAAACTCCTTGGTCTTCGAGGGCTCTTGGTACATATACGGAACCATTCCCCAGTCACGTGGAGTAGCCGAAGAAGTCTTACAACCGTACTCGCCGAAAGCAACGACGATGGGAATGCCCTGCGCCATGTCGATGTAGCGTTGGTATGCCTCTGCGAACGTCGAATCAGGACACCAACGGTATTCATTGATCAGATAGATATCGATACTCTCCGACATCATACCGTTGGTCATCTTGTCTCCGCAAAGTAAACCCTGGACCTTCATCACGTGGTAGTCGTCTGCGTTGCTTACTTCGTCGTTACTACTGTCAGCAGCAGCGTAAGCGAGCGGCAGAATTCGAATCTTCTTGCCATTGACTGTCATCCAGTTCTTCAGATCAGCTACATAAGCCTTAACACACGAGGCGGCAGTGAGATCAGCCTGCATAATTTCGTTGGCCACGACGACGCCCAGAGTGTTGTCGTACTGAGCAAAGTTCTGAATAATCTTCTTGCCATACTCAAGCAGCAGCGCCGGGTAGCACGTCTCCGTCTGGTCCACCGTCTTAGCGCCGTCACCGGAGGATACTTTACCCGAGCAGCTCAGTTTCTTCGTGATGGTCGAGTACCGGTACTTCCCGTAGTATGCGTCGTTGTCGGGCGAGGCCGAGACCATGACGTAAACGCCGAGCTCAGCCATGTCGTTCATGAATTTCTTGTACGAGGAACCGGGGTTAATGTTGTACAGACGCAGCGTGTTATACTTGAGGCCTGTGAGGTTCTCCTTGATCACAGCCTTCGAGTACTTGTCATAGTAGTCGTCGCTCACAGCGTACTCGTACGTCAGCTACAAGGAAGAACCATAGCATTCATCAGTATAGTCTCCCCATTTTTAAAATGCCGAACAGTGCTTTGCTGTTAGATCGTGGCGGCTGGCTCCTTCCTATCCTTTTGGGTATTTTAAAACTGTTCGAACGCACCCCTTTGATGAAAAAGCGCTCGCCCGTTTTGGCGTTGTAGAGCTTGTTGCCACGCACAACGATCACGCCGTCGACGGCCGCACCCGCCACCATGTGCTGCAGCAGCGCGACGGCCGCCAGCACGGCCAGCAGCAGCAGACTTTGTCCGGTCATGAGTGTAGCTAGTCAGTCAGGCCGTTGGCTCCGTTTTTCACTTATGGGCGTTTTCACTATGGGCGACCTCTCCCCTTGCGAACAGAGAACAGCTGGTGCGGAAATACACCCAAAAAATGTGCTGCGCGACTGGATTGGCCAAATGTTTTGAATATTCACTTCAGAAAATCAAGTTAATTCTCCTGATATGTGTAGCTCAAGATTGTCATGAGACGGATATCGATTGGCCGATTGGAATTTCTTACCGACAACGCGCTACCTAATTGATGGCCGCTCGGGTTGGATTTATCAAAGGCAAACGCTCATTTATATATTCATCGAGTTCATGAAGCAACATTTTGATAAGGTCTTAAAGCTATCCTTGGTCACTGGTAACGGCGGCAGAACTCGGCCACGCGAGTGTAGGCATCCGCAAGAACCTCGTGCGGCGCCGAAAACACGATGCGGAAGTAGTTGGTCATTCCAAAGCACTGTCAGCACCATAAAACCGAGTTAGTCGATGTACCATCAAAGACAACTCGCTTGGCAAATCAGGGATGGCTTACCTGGCCGGGCAGTACGAAGACAGACTCCTCGTCCAAAAGCTTCTGTGTGAAGTCGAAATCGTCCTTGATCTTCGTAAGAACTTCTGTTTGGACTTTCACCTGCTCAAAAAGTGAAACAGGGGACGATCAGCTAAGTACAAAAACCAAGAGGATCAAGTTGCAATTCGTACGCACCATGGCGTACATAGCTCCTTGCGGGACCACCACCTCGAGCCCCGGGATCTTCGCCAGGGTGTCGATAGTAAACGTGGCATTGTCCTCCAGAGTCGCGAAGTATCGCTTCTTAAAGTTCACCAACGACTGCTCCTCAGCACTCCCAGGAACCGGCGTCAGCAAATCTGGAATTGCACTCTGATGACACGAATCATCGACAATATCACGGAAACAGAATTATTAAAAAAAAAAAAACTGCCCACCGTTGACGAGAAGATCGTACCTGGACTAGAGAATTTGCACCAAGGATGTTCTGTGAGAGCTTGAAGTAAGCGGTGCGCACGTCTTTTAGAATACTATTGCGGTCGTGCACCATGACCCAGCCGACTCTCCAGCCAGGGATGAGAAACTGCTTCGCCAAGCCACCGACCGCAACCACTGGAACCGTCTTCGTCAGCGCCGCCATGGGGAAGAACACGTTGCTCCCGAATACCATGTCACCATAAATCTCGTCCTACAGTTCGATTGATGCAAATATGAGTAAATGACTTCCACAGGTGAAGAAATGCTCGCAAGTCAGCTTACCGCGATGATTGGGATCTTGTTTAACTCCGCCAATGCAAGGATAGCTTCCAAGTGAGGCTACAAAGCCAAATAAAAGAAAGTATCAATCGTCAGTAAGTGTCACACAGTCGTAGCTCATGACATCGTTTCCTTCACCTTTGAGTACACACTGCCGCACGGGTTGGAGGGGTTGTTGACCAGGATAGCTTTCGTATTGTCATCAACCAAAGACTGCATGTGCTCGAGATCGACCTCCCAGTTATTTTCCGGCTATTTCCATCAGAACGCGCACAATGCGTTAAATATCTCATTCATTACGAAAAAAAATTCACTCGAACAAGACGTACCTTGAGGTTGTAGAATCTGCACTCAATCTTGTGCGCTTCACATAGTGCTTGGTACAACGGAAATCCGGGCTTGGGCAGCAGGATGTTGTCACCAGGGTTCAACAGGCCTCGCAGTGCAATCTCGATGGCACCCGAGCAGCCACTGGCAATGATGATATCGTCCATTGTCAATGGAGCACGCATGTTTCCGAAGTGCTGCGCAATAGCTGCACGGGCTGCCTCGGAGCCCGCAGAGTGAATGTAGCCATTGTGCTGCATTGAACTAATCGACAGCAAAAGAAATGAAGCGGTCAGTTTCCAGCTCGTATAAACGTGCACCATCAGTAGTCGTGTATTCAACTAACCGAGTGTTGCGGACAATCGCTTGCACTAGAACGTCGGGGCAGTGCAAGTTGCCAAACACCGTCGGATCACCTGAAGTAAAGCATCATAATTCGACCGAAAATTAGTTTGCAGACCTGAAAACTTGTGAGCAGAGGTACCAAATACCCACCTAGTGATAGCGGGATTAGAGTCTTGGTCGAAGTGGCGGGCTTCTTGATGTTGTCCACGATCTTCCGGATGGGGTTGGAGCAGAGGTTCGCGAAGTCCGATGGCTGCACATTCCACTGGCGCTTGGCTTGATGCTTGATTTCAACCAAGGCGGCGTCGTCGTCGAAAGTGGCAAGCTTGGTCATAGTCGATGACTTGAGTTGTGGTGATTGATGAGGTCAATTTAGAAGTGCGATCGATATTAATCACGACCCGAACAAAGTTGCGTACAATCGAGCAGTTCAGACGCGATAGCTAATCGCGCTGTTGAGACGCATTGGAAAAGGCAGTCCTATTTATCCGCAAATGACGGCCAATCACCGCCGTTTAACAAGTTGTTTTTCGGTGGTTGAGCTCTTCAAGAAAGCTTTTCTTGCGAAAAGTAGAATTCAGGAAATAGCTTTCTTGAGAATCGGCCAATTACATTCAGAGTTTATATGGATGCGCCATAATGGCCGATTCCAGAAAGCTGTTTTCTTGTAAAAAAAAGTTGTCTTTTTAGTCGTTGAATGTTAAAAAAAACTTCAACGTCTAAAAATAACAAAATTTGTCTAAACCTAGACAACGTTTTTAGCTAGCCGAACAGCGACCGATACATTTGCGTAGCGCAGTCTTGGCGGAACTGCGCTTGCTTGGCCACAAGCTGCTCCTTGATCGTCTCTTCCACGTCTCCAAGAGCGCTAAACAATACTCCAAGGAAACTAGGCTCCAGATCATCGTTCTCCCAGCACTCCGTCAAGACGGCCACAAACTCGACACTTGCATTCGATAGCAAACTGCGCCAGTCTTCCGCGTGATCGGTTGCGAGAAGCTGTTGAGTCTTCACGAAGACTTTGCTGCTCAATGACAGCAACACCCGTTCACGACCTGCTTGGTCATTTGCCGCAAGAAAAGCTGCCACCGCACTGCTTTCGTCGACAAAGTTGTGGGCAGTGTTTGCTCCTGACGAGCACCGCAAGGCTAGTAGACGCGACTCGCATTGCTGCTTGACCAGCTCCTCCAGCATAACGCGAGCATAGTAAGGCACCATGCGCTTATCTGCTACTAGTTGTTCTCGAACGCCATTCCACCAGTAGTTGATCGCAATTGTAAATTCGTCTGAATCTACTTGATGCCACCACCCCTCTGGGATCACTAGAGCGTCTGCAATTGAGACAGTCAACAATACGTCAGTTGGCATCACCAAGTTCAACGCAAGTGAACCAACTTGAGTTGGTGATAACGTAGTAAAGTAGTGCACCTCCTGCCACGACTTCGAATCGTTGAGCAGATGCCTCGGGAAAACGTGAGTGCTTCTCGAGGTTGGGCTGCACAATGCTGACTTGGCTGTGATTCATAGACTTGGTATGTACTGGAAATGGATATAGCTTCTCCGTTTCTGATGGAGGGTACAGCGTGACAGTCTTCTTTCCGTACAAAACTACCAGGACATTATGGTACGCGTCATAATGGAGCGTTGTCCGGCCGGACTGCACAGCCATCCATAGATTTACTTGAGTGACAGGCTTGTTCTGAAGACACGTCGGCCTACCACGCAACACCGAGTAATTAGTCAAACTCACTGAATATGAAATACCGGTCAAAAGAAAATCACTTACATGCGGAGATCGTCCATAATATTTGGCAGACTCGCTTTGCTGCAGGTTGCATCGGGCTTCAACACTGCAATGGAGCACTGTGCCAGATAAAAGTCCAGGTCGTCCACCGTCTGCAACCAATGTGATGCCCTATTGAATGCCGCTTGATAATAGTCCACGAAGTCCCCAAATTTGAGCTCCACGCTCTGTCGGGTCTTCTGGTTGCCGGAGTAGCAGTCACTCAACCGCTCTTTGCATGCAATTTCCACCACTAGCAGGACGCCATTAGCTTTAGATACGTATCATCCAAATTGACTGTTCGTCCTTACGGGTATCGCGGTGCGTCGCAAAGGAAGTCAGCAGGTGGATTGACCCTGGGGTGAACTTTGACACTTGAGTCAGCTCCACGCACTGACCCGCGAATCCCTCAAGGTACATCGCATCGTCCACATTGACCATTGTGCTCAAAGTGCTCCTGGTGTGGTGTACACAGACGAAATGATGCTGGTCAAGTTGATCATTTCTTTGCTGGGGCGTGAGCCCCGATCCGTATTACGGGTAGATGTTATGTGCAATTCACATTGTGATTCGATCATAGCGACTCGCAATAGCTTTGTTGCTGCTACGATGCTAGGTCGAGATGTTAATTGGCGGTGGAGGCTCAAGCGATGGAATTGTTGCGTCCCCTATGAGCTCCGCATCTGGCTGGATTGGTGTCGGCTTAACTTCATTTATAGTCTTTGAGTGGCGTACGCAGTATCCGTGGCGTTGGGCCCATTTTTGGCAGTTAAGCTCCGCACAACGGGACCCGCCACCGTGTGATCGACAGAAACCTTTGGAGATGGCGCCCTTCGTGCAGTCAGGGTGTTGGCATCGCACCCCTCCGCCGTGGGTCTTGCAGCAGCCGCGCGACTGCACAGCTCGACGACACCCCTCGATACTACAGAACTTTATCCCGCCATGCTTACTGCACTTGTGGCCGAACTGCGCGACGCGCTCGCAACCAGCTTCACCACACAATCGCCTTCCACCATGCCCGGAGCACATGTTATTAAAACGAGCAAACTTTTGATAAGGTGTCAGTTATTGCCCAAGAGATCAATAGACGCTTGTGCATTCCGAAAATATTGGGATGCCTACCTTGGTGCAGCCTTCAACTTCGCAACGGCGGCGACGGTATCGCTTGGCAGCCGGAATAGGTGCGGCTTTGTCGAGCGTTGGGGCTTCTGCTTTATCCTCTCCAAGGGCGTCTGTTGCATCTAGGACAAGCGTTGCCTCGGTCTTGTCTTCTACCTCCTTACCCGCTTCGCTCGGAGTTTCAGCAGCTGGAACTACTGCATTTGCTTCACTAGCAGCAGCAGTAATAGTTGTGTCATCAGCGGCAACGTCCGTGGTAGAAGCCTCATCCTGCCCAGGGACCGGTTTCTTTTGCTTGTCCTTCGCGATCACGGCCGCCTGAAGCAGCGTATCGATCCACTCGCGAACGGGGTGGCCTTCACTGTCGGTGGGAGGTTGTAAAGCCGGCGCATCTTGCTTGCCAGGCTGCTTCTCAACCGCCTCACTCATTGCGCCGCCACTCGTTGCTTGGATCAAGTCACAGATCGAGTACCTATTTTTTTTTTTCGCAAGTCACAGACCGAGTACCTATTTTTGCTCAATTTGCACATTGCAAACGATTTGGGCCAACCAGTCTCGACTAAATTTCTTTTTCAGCCAAGTGCTTTATGACGTATAGTCATCAAGCACATGGCTGAAAAAGAAATTTTTAGTTATCCCTGAGAACATTATTTGTAATATTTTCGTTTGAAGAGTAGCCCGGGCCTTGCAATCCGTTTTTTTTGCGCGTAATATATTTTATCTAAGGTATCCATATTTTGCGCTTATCTGCAGAGTCAATGGAGACGTAGCTGTTTTCCAATTTTAAACAAAATCTCAATACGCGTAATTTGTTGTTGTTACACATTGACGGTAATCATAAGGCGAGTAGCTGTATTGTGCAGATCTAACCTCTAAACGGGCTAATCTAACTCTGTTTGTTTAAAAATGAACGTTGTTGTGGTGGTGGAGTGGGGTTCGCAAAATCGCGTTGCGATCCACTCTGACACACAGTGCCCTGGACTGCCGACTGACGGAGGGGGTACTCCGATAACCGTGGGGTTGCTGAGGGCTC
>NW_008649027.1:302762-347007 GCF_000247585.1 Phytophthora nicotianae INRA-310 | reverse complement strand
CCACAGTAGATCGAATCCTTGAGGGTAGATTGCGTGTCGAAATGATTGCACCATGTCGATCCACTCCGACGATTACGTAATATTCACAGATGATGGCGTAATCACTGACGCATCGTCGTCGACCACGAGTCTCAGAGCTGGATCGGGTCACTTCCCATCAATCAACCCCTTGTTCGCAGAAGCCAACTGTCACTTCACCACACTGTCGATAAGCTCCGTTACGACACGGAGGGCAAGCTCTCAATTTCCAACTTGAGCACAATGTCATAGAGCAGGTTTGCGACGACTATACCCACTTTGCGCAGTGGCCAAGCGAAATGCAGCGCAACGATGTCATCGACTTCAACACAAATATACAAGTGGTAAGATGGTTCAAGCTCCATACAGCGCGGAAGAAGTCGGCAGCACTCGATTATTTGGTGCGCTGTATTAAAGAGACTAAGTTTTCTGACTCGTCGCTTAGCTCGTTATCATCTTGAATGAGACCGCAAAGGCTTTTGTCTTTGCGCATACCAACGTGGTCGTCGTGGTTATATACGTAAACACGGAACCAGACAGAAGATTATCAAGAAGCTCGTCGATGCTGGTGTCGAAGCGCGCCACAGCATCGACACGAAGAGGATGCATTGCAAGCTGGCAATTTTGAGATGAGCATTGTATGTAGCTCCAACATTGCTTGGTGATTTAACTAATAATTTGTAGCTTTTTTTTCGAGCGCGGCGTTGAAAAGGGCAGATAACCAGGAGGATACTCTCTACTGTTGTTCACCTGAGCTCAGTAAATTATTTGTGTGGATGTTGCTAAACATGTTCGTTATTCGTTATCGGTACTGGTAATTTGAAATTTGCTTATTGAGATGAGGAAGCTCTCAAGCCAATATGGGAAAGTGTATGATGTGAACGAGGGGGGGGGGGGGGCGATCTGGACTCTTTCATCTCACTTACGGACAAGGTCAAGGCAACAGTGGATATATGATTTCAAGTCTGAACCTTCGGGCATCCTCCAATCTCTGTCCAAGAAGCCATCAGTAGAACGACAGCGAAGCTCCATAACACAGATGTTGTCTTTGCGGGAACCTCAACTGAAGATTGGTATCCCCCAACTCACAGCAATTCACAGCGACTACAGTGTGAGCAGCTTCGTTTCTACATCATGGATAGAGAAGTTGAAGCCCGGTGATACCAGAGCAGGCTTAACGGGTTGAAGAATCAAAAGATAGAAACCTGTACCAAGTTATATCGCTACGCAAGAAAGTGGCCCATTTCCAGCTGTTGATGGGGTTTTTCGATGGCTTGGTTTGCGTGCTGGAAGATTTTTCGAGGCTTTCACTGTATATGGTTTGGCTCTCTCTGATGGTGATTTTGATAGTACGGTTGGAGAGTTTATCCTGATCGAGAATCATATTAATTGTAATGCTAAATATTTTTGTTTCTACGAGTGATTTAGGTGGTGGTAGTTCCTCGCGGTTTGAACTGGTCTTGCCAGTGGTATTGGACGGCTTTCTGCTGCTAGAATTGATTTTAGTGATAAAGAGATTTTCGCTGCTGGAAGTGGTTTTGATGGTGATGTTGTATTCGTTGAACTTCTTGCGGTCGAATTCGGGTTTGGCGAGCTACAGCTACATCAACTGTAAGAACTGACACAGTCACCGCGTGCAAACAACCTCAACAGACTGGTGAGATGTCACAACATCTCGGAAAAGGGCGGAATGCATGTCGGGTGTTCAAAGGAAACCGTTGACAATATCCTGATTCAAGACCATGGTGGTGGATACCCATGCCAACCCGAAGGCTGTTTAAATGGCACCCGAGCGAGAAGGCTGTGCAGTAAACAGAATACCTAACACAATGGTGGTCCCTTTGTCAGAGTAAAGGCTGTGCCAGCATTGTTCGAGTGAAACTGTCTACCTCGGCCCCACAAAGGAAGGTACTCGCAAGCGTTAAATGAGGCTGCATTGTCCTGGAGCTTGTAGCTAAATCCTACCTCAAGTAGTTACAAGTAGTATTAATATGCAAGCGACTATTAATCGCACTAATACTCTGGCAGAAAAAGAGAAGAGTTGGTCGCCGCGCATACTGCTTAATTTGTGAGTGCTATCTTTCCCTTTTTTTCAACCGAGACAGTTTGGTCCAAACTGGTCAGCCCAAAACCGAGTAGAAAAAAAGTTGACATTCACAAATGATTTAGTGCTTGAGGTTTTGTAAGACCTATTTAAAATATGATTGATATCAAAAGAACAATAATTGTAAATTCAATAACGAGATCGTCTGCGACTAACGCTTACTAACGCTATTCAATTATTGTTCTTTTGATATCAATCATATTTTAAATAGGTCTTACAAAACCTCAAGCACTAAATCATTTGTGAATGTCAACTTTTTTTCTACTCGGTTTTGGGCTGACCAGTTTGGACCAAACTGTCTCGGTTGAAAAAAAGGGAAAGATAGCACTCACAAATTAAGCAGTATGCGCGGCGACCAACTCTTCTCTTTTTCTGCCAGAGTATTAGTGCGATTAATAGTCGCTTGCATATTAATACTACTTGTAACTACTTGAGGTAGGATTTAGCTACAAGCTCTAGGACAATGCAGCCTCATTTAACGCTTGCGAGTACCTTCCTTTGTGGGGCCGAGGTAGACAGTGACAAAGCTTGGCAATGCCCACTATGCTCGACATCGAATGAAATCGCCGACGATGACCCGTCCCCGAGGTGCACAACATGTCACCGTGCCCGCAGTCCGGATTGGCTGCAGTTAGAAGACTCGGGACTTCAGGTGCATTTGGCGATAAGTTCGTCTTGCAACTTTCAATAATTCAAATGCTAATGCACTGCCACTCTAGATCACGTTAGGATCTCGCGTGTTTCATACCAGCGTTGGTGGATCCAAATCTGTGTCGATTGTTGTCGCCATCAACTACGCGCAAAAAGTTCTCACGCTCCTGCGGGTGAAGACTAACCGTAATGTGGGAACGCAGCAACGTGACGTCAGCTTCCATGAAATTGTTCTCAGCGCGCCGCAGATGCAGCAGCAGCTTGAGCCTTTAAATGACGAGTACGAGGACGACTGCGTGCTTGATAATTACGGTATATGTGGTGAATGTCGTGGCGTTTTTCATATTGCTCAGAGAGACCCTCAGTCCCAATATGCACACCAGGACAGAATCAACGAGCTTCAAAACGAGTTGCAACAGCTCGGGGAGCAGAAACAGCGGTTTGCCAAGGAAAAAGCGTATAATAGGACTTTAGATTGTACGGAAGAGGTCAAGTTGAAGACAACTCAGCTCCAAGCCGCCAAGCGCGAGTTAGAGTTTCTAATCCCTGTGTTTTGTCCATTCTGCGGATGGTCATCGTCGCAATAAACGAAAAGAAGACCAAGAAGAGGGAACGACTGTACATTCCTTTAAATACTCAACGAGAACATTCCGTCCTACTGTCGGTGTCGAAAGTGTCGCCGTCCGGTACTTCACGATTGTATACAATCGTGACGCTCAAAGGAAGTGCTTCTCTCGGACGCTAGAACTGCAAATACTTAATGGTTTTACATGACTGAGCAGCCAAACCACGACTCATCGGAGTCTTTCGCAGCCACGCCTTTCATATCGTTGTCCAAGTGCTTCATTGCTGCTGCGATATTAGTTTCGAAATAAGGGTGCCACACATGGTCGTACAGGAATCGAGCTGTGAATGATAGGTCTCCTTTGTACGCTTTAGCGACCTTGACACCCCCCCAGACGCGACTGCGCTCCACAATCCACGGAACCATCACACGCTTTGGCTTTGTTGCGCGAAAGATCCGTGGCATGACATATCGCTGAAAGGCTTTCTCTGAAAATGCCAACTCGATAGCAGGCTTGAAGGCCTCTTCTTCTAGCGCTAGCACGTTGAAGAGTAGATGATTGAGTCGGCGAATATCGTCCTGCAGCATACCAAGACGCGTTTGCCACGAATCAGCAGATGACGCGGCGGAGAAGACCAAGTCATCTTCCTGAGCAACGATAACATTAACCAGCGCGTAAATGGCCTGATACAGAGTAACAATATCGCGTTTTTCCACGAACTTGATGACGACAAGGGGGAGCAGTACCGTCGACTTGACATGATGCTGATTTCGTACGAACTCGACGAAGTGCAGCTTGAACCAACTGAAAAACTCACGCACATTCCAATTCATGGGCGATTTCAGGTCGCGGCTGCGCTCCAGGAAGCGATCGATTACGTACAGAGCATGTCGGATCGGTTCGTGTAGTCCGAGCAGAAACTGCGAGTTCCAGCTCATGTCTACTTCGTCGTTGCGCGTCAATACGTTTGAGAACACGACATTTTCACCTTTCCGCACTGGCCCCGAGACTGGCGTATTCATTACATTGGCAAAATCATCCGACGATAGCTCTCGTCGGAGTGTATCGGCATCCATTCTCAACGGACCAAGGCTTAGGATGGTCGAGGGAGTGACGCCTGACGAGCTTTCCTCGCTGCTGTGCTCGGAAATGGGCGTTGATAAGTTGCTGGTGCTCTGCTGCGTCTTGCTTAGCATAGCAGTCTTAGCGGCTCGGGCATTCTGTTGCGATTCCAGCGATGCCCAGATATTGAAGAACTCTGTGTCGGTTGGACCTTCATAGCCGCTCTTGTAGTCGATCGTCGTCAACACATGAGCTACTTGACTAATGTCTACGAGTTGCGAAGACATCTTGGTAGGGGGCACATCCGGCGGAGACCAGATATTCGAATAGAAGACGGTCTCGTCACTCGGAAGGCGGCGCGGTTTCTTGGCGCGTTCGCTCTTGGACACCATTGCCAGTCGGCTTTTCACGAGCGGTTTGCGTTTGGGGTGGGCTACGGGCTTCATAGCCCGGCTGCGAAGCAGCACAGGATCCTCTCGGTGTACGCGCTTGAGAGGTAAGAACTCTCTGCCAGGTATGTCGCTTTGCACTTGAACTGGCATGGTCGTCTCCTCCCTTTTTTCTTCTTATACACCCGCTTCTCTCTCCCTTCACTCAACTGGGGGCAAAACAATCCACCAGATGCCGCTACGCTTTTTTTTTTTAATTTGCTGGCAATGCTCTCGATGCTTCTGCTCGAATGGCGAGATCCTCCTAAGTCGAGGTAGACAGATGGAGGCGGGCGAGCTGAAGAGAGAAGCAGAGCGTATCACAGTGAGGACAGCGCGTTAGTCGCGGCTTGTGAGTACGGCAACGCTTGTCAGCAAGAGAAACAGGTGCAGCCACCAAAGTGTCTCGACAAGCGCAGCCACAGTCGTTACTGCCGGTTTTGTCCTTGATTGAAGAATGAAGAATGCGGCAGAGAGACAACCGCGACTTGGGGTTTGACATATTTCACACAGTGCAAAGTCTCAACCCAGCCGCCAGCTGGGAAGAAACACAATGTCTCCGATTCCCAGAGAGCGGTCATAAGGCGCTCGCTGCCAGGCAACCCACAAGAAACCGATCCCAGACGGCAGACTGTGTGCAGTATCGCATTGGACCGAGCACGCAGCGGCAGTGAGGAAGGCGCCTGAACTTAAGGATGAAGGGGTCAGATTTTTTCCGTCTCGGTACCAAGCCAAAATTTGATTGGAGGATAACTTCAATTTGTGCTGAATACGACTCCCGAAGTCGGACGCTTGTCGAAGGCTGAAGAACTGTAAGGTGGCCGCTACCAACTTGACATCGACGCATGGGCACTCCTCTCAGTACCAAGAGGCAACAAGGAGAATAATTCACGCAAAAATCGTTCGGTTAAAATGATCGGTAAGCTTAGCGTTTCTCATCCGACCTCTTCGGTCCGTAATACGGACTCCGTATAGTGTAATGGAAAATGCCAATTCGGGGCCAACTGTCTTTTTTAGTTTTACTTGTATATTTTGTTCTAAGACAACACCAAGGGTACCAACCAAAAGTTGTCGATTTTGTCAATTTGTCTCGGATTTTTAAAACGCGCGGACACATTTAGTTTGGACTCGAAGCATCCAGTAATTGCGCACCCAGACTATTTGCGAAGAGATACAAAAATAGCTTATATGGGTCAAAATCTGGACCAATTTATTGTACCTATTCAAAAAATGGGTATATTCACTGTCATCATCCTTACCGCTCTCGAGGTTCTCGTTGTATCGGTCAACAATATCTCTAAGAGGGGCTGAAAATTTAGCTACTTCCCATCGACCATTCAATCCCTTGGACATTCCACACTTTATCATAGCTTTTCGAGAAAGCATAAGTCCCTTCTTGTCTATTCGCTGGTTGACGCGCTGGTTGACGGCTCTCACGCAATGCAAGCCAACTTAAGGTAAAATTGTTCTCCTGGATGCTGCAGAGATACTCGGTCCCACTTGATCCGTCAGCGTCGTTAAGTACGGCTGTGGCGACAGGATCTGAGCGCTGGTTTTGATGCTGTTGAGCATTTGCAGTTCTCGTGACAGACGCGAATTACAACGCACAGTCCTCCCTGCTTTTCTTCTAGGACAACCCCACAAAAAACATGGTTGCGGTTGGCACACACGTCACATGCATGTGAAACGCTAGACATATTCCCATCGCAGCCGCTGCACGTATACATGGTCGAGTATTGTTGTCTTCTGCTTGCTCTTTTGAAAATGAGCTGTCCACAGAGAGCCAAGAAGCCGATGTGGAATTATGGGTCTCAATTACGGTTTAATCCATACTAAATAGGACCGACGGTCGCAATTAGTCTGGATTGGGAATCCAGTTCCAATGGACAAAATTAGTCTGGACCAGCCTAATTAGGAGTTACTTACGCCTTTTTTTTAACTGTAGAGGTTTTCATTGGCCAAACGAGCCGGCCCCGGATTGCAATTCCCCTTATTTTATTTCAAAAAAAATAACGCGACATCTTATTTAAATTATTTCAGAGGCTAATATCATTTTTGTTTTTTTGTCTACATCTGTGAGTCGGTTTTTAGTTCTTAATAAGTATTGCCATCATCTTTGGAAGAATACCGCCAAGCACATCAGGATCAAAATTCGCAGATGGAGCAGGCTGACGGTATCCTGAAGTATCTGGTTGAAGGCGGTCTGCTTTTAACACTCAGGGATCTTTTTCTCGATATAAACGTTATGGAACATGTAAATGTCTGTCGAACTGTCGACGCAACCAAGATTCTCGTGACGAGAACCATCCAAAAGCGATGAATAGATATCGATAGCCTACGTGTTTTCGCCCTGCTCGCCTCACTCTAGCCCTAGGATCCTACTTACGCTGGGACACGATGTCGGACTGTCTTAAAGTCCGACATAAAAACGTGGCGACGAGAGCATACAGAGCCGTGGACGAAGGTGGAGTCTTCTCCACACAAATAGCATCAGCAGTGCTGCCTTCGCCAAACAGGCTGAAACTGGGTCAAAGAATAGAATTGGATTGAACATCGAAGCGTTTCAGCCTCCATAACTCTTATGACATGAGAGTCTGGATTGTTGGCACCTTGAGCAAGTTGCCCTGTAAACGAATGGCTTCAATAAGATATATGATTGGTCAAAAGTCATTTGTTTTAGCCCATCATGCACCGCCTACGTAGCCCACACAAGATCCAAAATGTCGGGAGGAGTCGCTGCCGCTGGAGCGGTTGCAGGATGGTCGGTCTTAGCTCACTGGTCGTCGACCAGTGGTCGAGTTGAGCGGAGAAGTGGAGGAAACCAACACAAGACCAGCAGACAGCACTAGCAACACTCTGCAACACAACACTCTGAAGTGGGGGGTCATGGGGCAGCAGGTCTCGCTTCCGGCCGCGGTGACGCAGCCGCCGGGCGAGCGCGCGAAGCTGCGTCCACTGCAAGCACCTTATGTGCCACTCTGTGACGTCCTCAAGGCCGGCGACACCGTTGCGGAAGACGCGAAAGACGCTATGGACAAGATCCTCGAGTTCGGCGCCGCCCTGCGCTATCTCCCAAAAGGTGAAGGCAATATAATGAATCACAATAAAAAAAATGAATATACTTTCTGACGTTCTTGTCACCGACAGAGAGCGAAGTATCCGGACGCCTGCAGACACGCAGTCCAGAACAGCAGATGAAGGAGCTTATGAACCCCGTGGACTCGGTAGACGAGTTATTCCAGCACATTTCCCAGCTGGCAGGACTGCCGACGCATGACGGGCGGGGCCCAGCACGGCCTGACGCCAAACGGGACGCATGTGATACAATGCCTGGAGTGTTCGACGCCCGAGTGGCCAGCTACGTGAAAAACTTGCAGGTCCTGTACCAGATGACTAAGAAAGAAAAACACCGGCATGAACAGCGACTGCTGGCTGCGAGAGCGCACGCCATGTCGCTGAGCAAAGTGGCGCCTCCGCCACTACCAATACCGACGCAGAACTGCCTGACAATGGGCTGGGACCTAGTGGTCATGCTGCTCAAGGCTACACACAAGAACAACCCAGAACAATACGAACAAGCACTACAGATGGTGAAGGATAACCTCAAGCCGTTGAAACCGACAGCCTATTCGGACAGCATGTACCTCGCACCGTCGGCGTCGTCAGCATTCACTCTTTTAAGCGACTGTCTAGGCGACCTCGCCTATCCTGCAGCCGGTGGATCGACAGTAGAAGACGCTCACATTGGAGCACGTACGATCGAGACTCTGGCGGAGGTTGGACTTGCCCGGGGCTCACTTGCGACTATGCTCTTCGTGATATTGTGGCTTATGAAGCAGCAACCTACGAGCTCAGTGAATTTAGAAACGTCAATTAGTAAACTGGCCGCGCTTAAAGAGCAGCCCATGTACGGGAAATGTGAGGCTTCGGGGGAGCTCTATAGTTGTGGGCAGAACTCGTAT
The DNA here is from genome assembly GCF_000247585.1 of Phytophthora nicotianae INRA-310. Lineage (NCBI taxonomy): Eukaryota > Oomycota > Peronosporomycetes > Peronosporales > Peronosporaceae > Phytophthora > Phytophthora nicotianae. Next base: position 338,216 of record NW_008649027.1, on the reverse strand, counting down.
GGAGAATTAGGAACAGGAGATGATATCGAGCGGCATCAGCTTACCAGTGTATCCCTTTGCGGATGGGACGACATTCGCCAAGTGGTTAGTGGCAACGAGACACTGGCTGTTCTTACGAACGGTGGAGTTGTGCTCACCTGTGGGCTCAACAAAAGCGGGCAGTGTGGTCAAGGACACTTTGATGAGCGCGTAATGATGCTGCGACCAGTGCAGGCTCTGCGTTCCCAGCGAGTGAAGTTTATTGCTGCGAGCAACGGATGTGAACACATGATCGCGCTGACAGACTCAGGGCTAGCGTATTCGTGGGGCTACAACGATCGAGGACAATTGGGCCATGAAAACCTGACGACCAAGATCCACGTCCCAAAGCTCATTGAGTCGCTAAAAGACAAGAAACTGAGATATGCCTCTGTGAGCTATCACCACAGTGCCGTGATCACGGACTCGGGTGAACTTTATACCTTTGGCATGAACGATTGTGGTCAGCTTGGACTCGACCACACACAGCACCAGACGACTCCGCAGCTTGTTAAGAGCCTTGAGGGGACGGAGGTATCCATGGTAGCGTGCGGATTGTACCACACAATCATTTGCACAGCCGCAGGGGGGCTGTACACCTGCGGCAAGAACGACTACGGACAGTTGGGTTTAGGCCACAATCGTCAGATTAAGATGGCTACCCTTGTGTCTGTTCCAAACGAAATGGTTTGCTTTCTTGCATGCGGGTACTACCACTCGATGATTGTTACCACTAGCGGCCGAACGTTTTCATTTGGGCGTAACGACTACGGGCAGCTAGGAATCGGAAACAAGGTCCATCAGAATGTGCTGAATGTCGTGGCATTGTCTGCCAACACAAGGATGGTTCGAGCAACGTGTGGATGTTACCACACTGTTCTCCTTTCTGAACAAGGGCAAGTATTCGTCTTCGGGCGAAACAACAAAGGGCAGCTTGGAAATCGCGGTAGTGCTGATGCTTTACTTCCAGTTCCTCTGAAAGTACGCCCCGAAAAGAATGCTCGTCGATGTGTGGACGTCGCTGCTGGTTTCTATACGACATCGTTGATTGTGGAGAGGAAACGAGAAAATGATGAAGGTGACTCCATTATGCTGGACCAATCTTGTGTCATTTCAGTGTGCGGTCGTGTTGATATCGACCGTTCAGGAGAGATCGAAGGTCTGAGTAACTTTGGCTCTATTTCCACGATAGGCGTGTCACTGTTCCAAGGGAAATGGTTTTACGAGGTAGAAGTGGTCACGAGTGGTTTGATCCAAGTTGGATGGATCGATGGCTACTTTCAGGGAAGCTCTGACCAGGGAGAAGGAGTCGGTGACCACGCTCACTCATGGTCTTATGATGGTAATCGCCAGCGACGTTGGAACAGTGGATCGTCCTCATACGGAGAGAAGTGGAGAGCTGGTGATATCATTGGATGTTTGCTCGACTTAACCACGCAGGAGATGACATTTTTCCGGAATGGGGTGAACCTGGGTGTGGCGTACTCCGAATTTAAGTGCTCTGTGGATGACAAACGATCAGGTATGATGCCTGGTATCAGCCTTGAGCGAGGCGAAATTATCCGAGTTAACCTGGGACACCAACCGTTTGCTTATCCTGCCGTTGGCCACGACTTTGAGAGCGTTTCGCGTGCAGTACGCATGCCTTCATCAAGTGCAGTGATTCAGCTCCCTGAAGATCAATTATCCGGACATAAAATGCTCCAACCTCCACCTCTTGAAGGATCCGCTTCCGTCTTGGTCGGCAATCAGTTATTTATTGTCGGCGGGATGATCGTCACCGAGTCTTCGTTACCCCAGCCAACTGAGCCAACGAATCAAGTGTGGATGTATGACACTGCAGCAAAGAGCTGGGAAAGATGGACCGATTTCCCTATTGGAATCTGCCACCATCAAGTTGTGGCAATTGACAACAATCAAATTCTTATTCTTGGTGGTGAGAAGGATTGTGCGGCGTCGCGGCACATGGATTTGTACAAGTGCTCTACTTTGAAAAATGCAGACGGCTCGCTACCGTCGTGGACGCTGATTCAAGCTGCAATTGGCGCAGCGACGGCTATGCCCCAAGCGCGTGCATTCCATACAGCCTCAACAATCCATGTTCGTCTTGACACCATCGTTTTCATGTATGGTGGCAAGTCGGTTGACAACGAGATTCTTGGAGACGTATGGTACTTATCACTCGATGATTATGCTTGGTCACGGCTGCCCAGTTCGATATCACTCGATCCTGGTCCACGAATCGGATGCTCCTCTGCTGTCATTGGAGAGTGCGTCTACATATTCGGCGGTCAAGACCGTGATGATAGGCTTCGATCCGATCTCTGGCGATATAACACATTTGATCGGCTCTGGCACTTGTGCTACGATGATAGCATTGGAGCTTTAGAACACGCTGCTGGAAGCTTAACAAGAAGCAATTCTCAGCCGATTGTCCCGGAGGGAAGAATGAGCTACAGTATGTGCTCAGACCTTGGCAACATTTGGGTATTTGGAGGCGTCAACCAAACAAATTCCTTCCTGCGTGATTTGTGGTGTTTCCCCGTGAATTCGCAAAAGTGGAACCAAGTTGAGGTGAATGCAGGAGACCTGGACGGATTTTGCTCGGCAGATATGTTTCTCCAGCAGGGTGCTGTAACTGCTTTGCCTAGTATGACTCATTTCGAGTCATCTACCCCTCATGATGGAGAGATGTTCCTTTTTGGAGGACGTGAAAGTGTTAAAGGAGAAGTGTCTAGTTACAGCAAAGTCCGAAAAGTGTGCTCCGGCAACACGTCAGGTTCGTATAATCTTGATATGACGAAAAACATGTCGACAACTGGGAAGGCAGGGAATGTACTCAATGCACTTCGCGCGAGATGTGGAGCGGCCAACAGAACAACACAGCAATGTGCAGCGGAGGCTCTAGACTCTGCTGTATGCTTGCTATCCCATCTTGATCGTTTAGCTGGAAACGATATCCCAGCAGAAGAAGCTGATTCCGTTCAACTGTCACGGTGTCTATATCGATCGCTCTGTATAGACCCGAAAGAAACAACTTTTTCTGCGTTGTTTGCACTGCTGGAAGACGTAACTACTCGCTTCTTTGGCATTGATGTACTCGATGAACAATCCAACTCGGCATCACAGGTAACTCACATCTTGTATCCGTTGCTCGTCACGATACGACTGCTCAAGCTAAACTTCTTCGAGGTGCGAACACGAGTGCTTTTTTGCATGGCATATACCGGCCTTTTTTTTTTTTTTTTAATATCTTGCCATTTTATGCTTTGACTATTATTTAGTTTGCGCGCAGTTGTTTGGATGGATCCGAAATAGGTTTACCAGCAGCAGCAAATCAAGCTGGGGGAGTTCTTTGTTCGATTCGAGAGATGCTCTTCACGATTGCGGACTACGTACCAAAGACAACGATGTCGGGGGAAGTGCTATGGTTTTATCACGCGGTAAAGCAGGAAACCGCCCTGGCAATTTATCACGGATTCCCCACGCTGTTCCCATCCCTGTTGGATCGATTGCAAATCATGAACCGCCTGATGGTAAACAAACCTAACTTTGAAGCGGAGTTGACCCCAGCGCAGAAGCTGTTGATTCCAAAGCTTGTACCGTGCTTCACGTCGGCAAAGATGCTATTCCAGCTGATAAGCGACCCTAACGTGCTCTTCAAGGTGGATGGTTTATCCGACGACGTTGTTTCTGAAAGTGTGATCACTTTCATGGGTACTTTATTGGATTCACTTTGGGTGCAGACGAAGGATGCGATGGAGCGCTGTGCTGAAGATACGACTAAGCTCATGAAGAGCTTCGATGCTATTGAAACTAGCCACGAATTTAACTGTCTCAACATCATGCTACGCGCAGCAATATTCTGGTGTTCGTGCTCTACCAGTCGGGGATGGGTGATTATTGAATCGGTATGCACTAAGGTGGTGGACTTTGTCTCGGAGTGTCTAAACCAATGCAGTACGATGAAACACGACCAGAACCAACTTCTTCCCGTTGTCATTCAGCGCAGTTTTTCGGGAAAACTGCTGCCATTTATGCTGCTGAGCGTGTTTTCGCTACCTTCCGTTCGCGACGCACTCCCTGGTTTACTGGACCCATTTTGGCCTCGGTTAGAAGCTCTCTCGGTAAAACTTCACATAGCGCTTGCGACACTGAGTAAACAAGGTCATTTGCAGCCGACTACTGTAGCTGTGGATACACGAACTGCTTTAGGTAGCAATGCTGAAACTGACTTCGTAGATACGGCGCTTGCTTCCATGTCAAAAGAACTCTCGACATGTCTGTTGAACCAGAGTACCGGGTCTTCCGTCACGTATGGTCAAATCTTTAAAAACTTGTGGGACAAGATTGTCCACGCAAAAGGTTACACGTCTCGGAAAGTAAAGGAACTACCACAGGACGTGGAAATACGGCGGGTAACAATTCCTTTGGACCTTGCAAAGCTGTTTGGAACTGAAACATTGCTCGTGAAAGTCCAAACGGCTGGAAGTGGACCTGTATTGGAATATGAGCCTCGGAAAGTCTCCTTCCTGCCCAGTCGGACTATTCTCTCGCAACATTTGTATCCTGTTAGTGAAAATGCACTACCTGCTCCAGGAGATGAAGCAACTGTAGGACTACCCCTTGCCCCACAGTCGCTTATAGAGTCTTCTCTTCCGAGTGCTCAGTATTCGGACAAGGCCATTGAAGACAGTCACGAGTGGCTTAAGGACCTCCAAAAAGTGATAGTCTGGGTGGGGAGTCACTACGCTGCTACGTTGATACTCGGTGGTGAGTTGGATGGTGGCGTTGTCAGCGAGAAGTGGTTGCAAGCTTCTCTATTCCGAGGTGGATTGGATGAAACATGGCCTGCTACGGATACGACAAGGAGTGAGGTGGGTAGGAACGAAACCCTCCTTCTACAGGTGATTGAAAACGTCGGCAATGGTAAAAAGCTCTTGGACAAAGTGCGTAATGCGTTGGATCCTGGATCGGCTCCAGGCGGTGGAAATCCTCAGTTCCGAATAGCGAGGCTAAAGAGACAAGATAGTGTGGAGGCGCAACTAGAAAAGAGTGGCAGTATTGAGGCAGTGGACCGTGCTGTCCGTGCAACTTTTGCTGCTCTCTTGAAACATACAAATATCTCTTACACGACGGAACCCATTTCAAACCAAGGGACACTAGCTGAAACGGTGGTTGATGCTTGGAAGGCAGCGCTACAACTGCGTCGCTGGTAAAAGCTCACGTGTATTTTGTGGTTTGCCTTAATTTCTGACTTGTTCTAATGTGCCATTATTGTTTTGTGTTTAGGATCGTGAGAGAACAGCAGAAACTGGCTGCAGCTGTTAGGTAAGCTAGAATATTGCCAGCTCCGCAATTCATTGGGCTTTTGCTGAGTTATCAATGCTGGTATTGCAGTGAGGCAGGGGCTCCTAGCGGCATTTCTCCTGACATGGGGGTAAAGGAACGACAACAGGCACTATATAACGCCGTATGCGAGCCAATCATCCGCAGAGCTCTTCTTCTACTACAGTTATCACCTGTGCCAATCCAATTTACCCCACCAGCATCTTCGCCAATGAGGCTTCTGCCCGGTATTTCTATGGCAACAACTTACGGTAAGACATCAGCTTTGCTTTGTCAACTGTATGCAACTAATATAAACTCGATAAAAAAATTGAACGACAGATTTCGCGAAATCTTCTCAGACCGAGCCAGCTGCAACTCCAGACAAAGAACCCGAGCAAAAGCGCTTCACTCGCCAGCTAAATAAACTGATGGAAACGAAGTCGGTTGAAGTCATGGAGGAAGAGGATGAGCAGATCCACGCCGATATTTTCTCGTTCATTCAGCAGTCAAGCACTAACCTGGTAGTTCCCACTCGAGATTCTGAAGTCCCGTCTCGACATCCAGAAGATCAGATGCGAGAAATCTTGCTTGCACACCAGAAGCGCGCAAAAATGCGTTTACAAGGTCTCAAAACGTTCGTTCGTTTGCTTCAGTGCACCGAAAATATCCCCAGCTCGCGGCTCCACGTTATTCCGATGTTGTCTTCGGCCTTTAAGCGTGTACGCACGACTCATGGGAAGATGTCAGGACAAATTTCAACCATCAAAGTGCACTATCTCGTTGATCTGGAGTTTGCTGGACAACAACTTTCTCATACCATTGGACAAGAATTTTTCCACTTGTTGACTATTCTTCTTGAGTCATCAATGGATCATCTTCGTCAAGTTCAGCAGCTCATCGATGCTGGAAGTGGTGAGATAAGCGACACGAAGACAGCGGGAGCCTCCATTCATCTTGCAGTAAACGATATGTTACTTGTGTTGGAGACTTGCTGCTTTCCCTACAAAGGACAAGATTGGGATCACCTACAGCGAACTAATTTGGTCTCGTTGTTAACAGATTTGACAAGTTGGAAGGGATGGCAGACTTTTATTCAGTATGATGCATCCGACAACTCAACAACTGATGTTGATAGCACCGAGAAGTATACCATACTTTCTGCGGCGACGGGATCCAAGTATCCAAACATTATCTGCTCGCGTTATATCACACTCGGATCTGATCTCCGTAAGCTGACGATTGCCCACAAGAGCCTGGATAGAAGTGATCTGGGTACAGGAAGCTCGAGTGTATCCCAGGACAATGGCGGTCTTGCAGTGTTCGACAAAAATTTCTACAGAGGCCGTTGGTATTGGGAGGTATCAATTCGTGATCTTGGTGATACCCCTGTATTTGTTGGCGTCACCCCTGGTACAACAGATCTTAACGCGTACATTCCAGGTGATGCAAGTCTCTGTGGCGTACTGCTGTACCGCGAAGGATATAGTGGGGGCATGCTTGGATCGGCTGGTATCCGCTGGAATCGCAATGACGTGCTTGGAGTTCTGTTGAATAGTGAAGAGCGACAATTGGAGTTCTACAATGGAGCAAATAGGTGCTATGTGGCCACGTTAACGCCAAGTGATTTAGCCGGATGTGGTTACTTCCCGGCGATTGGTGTGAGTGGTGCAGATGTGCATTGGAATCTCATGGCTACCGTCCCGCCAAAACTATGGTGTGCTAGTTCGAATTTCCAATTCTCCAATTCGATCGTCACTAGAGGGCTTGTTGCAACTCCATTTGACGGAGCGACTATAAGTTGGAATGGAAAACACAAGGGAGGTCGTCTACAACTCATGCCGAACGGAACAACTGTATGTGCAGGAGACTGCAGCTCGTCCGACGATCAGTTCGAGACTATTGTTGCAAGCCAGGGCTTCGAAAATGAAAGCATTTTCGCTGAGATTCGAGTGATAACAGCAGGGAAAAATGGACGCGCAGCTCTTAGCTTCTGTATTGTTGACAACGACTTCTCTGCCTTTGATTCGCCGCTGAAACAGACGTTAGACGTGAAGTGGAAGAGCGCAGAGGAGGTGTTGGAGTTGGGCATCCTTGGGGTCTTATTTGATTTTGAAAAAGCCACCGCAACATTGTACTCCGATCGCTCGGAACCGGAAGTATGCCAGTTTAACCTTGCATCGCTAAACAAACCCTTCTATCCTGCAGTATCGGCACTCTGCAATGGAACAGTCTTCGACGTGAACTTCCACTCGCAGCCTCGTCTTGAGTTGCCATCTCACGTATTTTACCCGGCTACGAAGCTCCAGAACCAGCTTATGTCTTCATCGAACGAGCTACAACTTGGAAAGAGCTTGCAGCTTCAACTGCTTTCATGTGACGGTGGAGAGTTTAGCAGTTCTCATGCTGCCTGCAACTGTCTGGTTGATGACACGACGGTGTACAGCTCCGCAAAGGGAACAAACGTAAACCTGGTGCTGAAACATGAGATTGATACGCCGATGTGTGTTAGTTACGTCAACATCCGAGGCCCTGGACAAGGTTACTCGAGTCCCCTACGTTATGCCGTTGTATTTGTCACCAGTACTCCTCCTGAGCTTGCAAGCTTTCAGGAATTTGACAACATGACCCCGGAACAATTCGCTGCTTTGCCGTTCCCTCCGAGTAATGGATGCTGCCCTCGCGATGAGAGCTTACCAGTTGCATTCGTTGTACTGGACGGAAGCTGCGCGCAAATTTCGAAACAACTCGCGTACCCGGTTGCTGGTCGGTATATCATCGTGAAAGCGATTTGTCCGTCGGCTGGCACCAATATCGATATCGGATACATTGCATTCTGTGGCATATTCGATCGCGACAATGGGCCGGCGTACAGTGAGACTACAGCAGTTTCCTATAGTTGCGAGGAATGCAAGAGGATGCCGCTGTCCGGAATACATTACGGACAACAAGATGATGACGGCATCAGGCTGTGTGCTGCGTGCTATGACGACAACCGAGGTGATCTAGATTGTGCTTATAACGTTTATACTTGCAGTGAATCTGAGGAGGACCAGATAGCTGCAAACACGGTGCTGTGCCCACCGCGACGGTCGTGGAATGACAAGATCGCAGCACTAAGTGACGTCTTTAGCAAGTCTACAATGTCAAATGCAGCGAGAGACAGAAACACGGCAGCAGGTCAAACTGGAAGATCAGAAAGCCTCCTTAGTGTGGCTAGCTTCGAAGAGTGCGAATTATTTTCGTGCGGGCAAAACAACTACGGAGAACTTTGCTTGGGGCACTGCAACTCAACCAGCAAGTTGGAGCACGTGCCGTTCTTCTCTGCAAAGGGCATTCGTGACATTGCCGGAGGAAATGAAGTGCTAGCTGTAGTGACGACAGACGGTACTGTATTCACTTGCGGTCTCAACAAAAGCGGCCAATGTGGCAACGGTACGTTTGAGGAGCGGGTGATTATCGCCACCCCGGTTCGCGCATTGAGTGGAATCACTATTAATATGGTTGCTGCGGCAAATGGATGCGAGCACATGCTTGCGGTTGCCTCTGATGGCGCTGTCTTCTCTTGGGGATACAATGATCGTGGTCAACTAGGGCTTGGTTCGACGATTTCGAAGAGTCATACGCCTCGAATGATCGACAGCTTGAGAGAAAAGTATCATATAACAACAGCAGCGGTGAGCTACCACCACAGTGCAGTAGTGTCAAGTAATGGTGAGCTACTCACGTTTGGTATGAACGACTGTGGTCAACTGGGTCTTGATCACACACAACACCAGCATACTCCTCAATTGGTCGAAGCGTTGTCAAGCCAGGTTGTTACAAAAGTCGCGTGTGGATTGTATCATACAATCGCAGTTACTAGTGGCGGTGAGGTTTACTCTTTCGGTAAAAACGATTATGGGCAGTTGGCCCTTGGTCATGCTCGCAATATGAAGGCACCAACGCTTGTGAAGACTTCACTTGGAGAAAGCGATGAGAAGATTGTCGCTGTAAGTTGTGGCTACTATCACACTGTGACGATCAGTGAGAAAGGTAAGCTCATTACATGGGGAAGGAATGACTATGGACAGCTCGGCATCGGAAGCAAAGAACACAAGAATAGTGCGCAGTTCGTGCCACTGCCGCTGTCATCAAAGATCAAGACAGCGTCATGTGGTTGCTACCACACACTCATTCTGATGGCAAATGGACGGGTAATGGTATTTGGACGTAACAACAAGGGCCAACTCGGAGCTGGATCAAGGACACTCCCATCTGCAGATTTGCCTCTACCAGTTCCTTCCAACTCGTTGGCAAACGATGAAGTGGTTCGTATAGCGGCTGGGTTTTACAGCTCTTACATCCTTACAGGTCGATCAGGCGACAGTCCTGGCCTTGACGGAACACCTGATGATGCGAATCAGGCTAAAGACCTCCCGGAGAATAGCTGTCTGGCAAACTCAGATGCACTTTTCGAGTCGCTAATGAAAGAGATTGACTCCAAGTACGTCACCGATGCCGCACCAAAGCGTGCATCACTCCAACATAAGCGTGGGTATCCACAGCGCAAGCTACCACTCGTGAAGCTGCACGCCGCTGGATGGGCAATGGCCCGCGCTCTGATGTATCGATCTCTTCAGGATGCAGATGACAAGATCTCGAATCGTTTGAGTGGACGTGTGAATCCAGTGCTGGCAATGTTTATCAGCTTTCTGCTGGAAAATCTGAAACTGTTGCAAGGCGATACTAGCACTGTCGAAGCTTTGACGACGACAGGAACTCACGAATTGGGTGGAAGCGTCTCGTTAAAGCGAGTATGCGTTGGCCTACTCCAATACTTCGGAGGTAAATTTGCTGTACCTACACCAACGGCTGGACCAGTAGGACTGACATTGGACAATCTTCACGGTCATTTATACAGGAACCAAATTCTAAGTGTGCTCCTTGCATGTGGCTCTGCGAACACTAAGGTTGGCTCCACTATTGCTGCGAATCCTGTGGTTACAGCTCACATTATCAGCGGAATGAGTTCTTCTGACTTAGCATCGGCAACGATGTGCATTCGACTAGCAATGCTGGTGTTCCCACACCACTCCGTGTCTGCGCTCAACACGATCTACCGATCTCAACAGTCTGCTCCTGTATTCTCTGGAGATATTCTGTCCATGCTGATGACACTGGTGGGGCTTCCAATGCTCCTTCGCCCGCGACTATGCTCGCATGAGCTAGGTTTGGAGTGCTCGAGCACAGCACTGTGCCAGTCAGCTTGCTGTCTGAAGGGAATAACAGTGACGAAGGACTCAGGAATTTCGCACATGCAACAAGTTGTGCTGGAAAAGGCTCACGTTGCCGATTCGAAAGCGGCTGAAGTTGTGGCGTTGCTGCGGTATCTCACATTTTATCCAACGTGGAAAGTAGCGATCAACGCCGCCATTACTCGAGGTTTCGCTAAGTCAAACAAGGTTGGAGAGTTGCTGGATGCCATTTGCGCATATTACACTAACGTTCAGCAAGCAAACATTGCGGATCTTAAAGCAGCAGTGCTAGGTGGTCTTGCCGGAGAGAAGAATGCTACGGCATTGAGAAAGCCTGAATCGACTTCTTTGTCACCCGAAACGGACGAGCCGGTCAACAACACAGTGGAGAGTAACACGCAATCTGATGAATCGGAGTCTACCAGTCGAGACAAACAGTCTTTAATGCTGTGGCAAAAGGCAAAGGACGCCTTGAATGGGTTGGCGACGATTATAGCTGCAGTAAGTATCGTCGGTGGGCATGTAGAAGGCTTCAGGGAAGGCGGATGCGTGACTATTGAAGACGATGGCACCCAGGGTTCGAGTAGACTAGGTGTACTGTCAGGGGTTATGAGAGATCCACGCACTGCTGACTTATTGGCCAAGGTCGTCGTTAGTTCCAGTACTGAAGGTCCGGTTTCACCTTTGATTGCAGCAGATGCACGAGCCCAGTCGTTCCCATTATCAAAACTTCAAGTAGTGGAGCGCATCCCAGCACTTGTCGACATGTTTGGCGATGTTGACAGCATTATTACGACACTATCGTCGATAGTTTCCGAGGTTTTAACGGTTGATAAGGAGTGTGCCACGCACTGTGATATCGATTTGCCGCAAAACAGCTCCGTCCAGGAGGTATTGCGGAACCGACTCAAGGTGTACAAGCAACAAATACGGTGGAGATCAGCAAAGGCGTTATCATCCTTACTGAAACAGATCCCGACTCTCAGTCCAACGCTGATAAGTATGGACTCACAACTCATATCAAGCCTGGCCACGTTGCTATCATCAGAGAATTCGCTGTCATGGGTCAGCAAATCCGAGATACCAGGACTAGAAACTGCAACTGCACTTCAGAAACGATGGATTTGTGTGAAGCAGCGCAAAGTTTTCTTAGATACAGAGGATGTTATCGACACTGCACTGGATTATTACGAGGCCAAAATGCGCAACGAAGTTGTTCAAAAACTGGGAAGTGAAAATGCTCTAAGCTGGGGAATGGATGCCATCCAGTCGCCTCGACGAAAGGTGACTCATCCTTCGTTTGCTGGCTCTGGTTTCGGTGAAAATGGGCGGGCTAAACAGCGATCTACTGATGGAGACCTGCCGTTTGGCACCTGGGGTGTTTTACTCCCCCTCCCACCGCTGAATGAGAACGAGCATACGGTTGGTCCGGGAAGTTCAGCGATCGACTACACTCCATTCCCTCTCACTGCGCCTATCATCAGGGTTGGTCGCGCTGCTGATGCTTGTGATCTTATTGTTAACGACCGAAGTGTCAGTGGGCGGCATTTCCATTTACGTCGCTTGCGACGTGAAGCTGAAGGAGGTGAAACGCAGTTTGAGCTTCAGGACTTCAGCAAGAACGGTACTGTCGTGAATGGTGTGAGGATCCACGGATCTACTACTCGAATCACGTCGGGATCTCGGATTTCCTTGATCTTATCACGTGGTGGATTGGTGACTTATGAGTTCCAGGTTCGGACTTCGGGTGGAAACACTGGAAGTCGTAACGCACCGCCTCATATTGTCACTGCGCCACAGAACTCAGGCGACTTGAACATCTCAATTCCTGGTCAGGAATACCAGCAACCACAGGCTGGTACGTCCCAGATCGTACCGAGGAGCCCAGCAGAATTGCAAAATCGTGGGATTCGCGGAAGTTCTATTCCCACGGAGGTTCCCGCTGATAACCGAAGCCGTCAAGCAGTAACACAAGGCTTACGTGTCATCACGTCTGTAGCAGAAAGCGACGTTCCTCGAGCGCTGCTCTCACCGAATCCTGCTGTGGATTCCCCTCGAGCTGGTGGGTATTCCTCTCCTCGGTCCTCGGTTCTTCAGGCCCCAGGTACCCCTTCTGTGGGGCCCCTTACTCCAAGCATGTTTTCCAGTATGATACCTCCAGCCATTCTTTCTCCTGCGTCCTACCAGCAGCGTGAAAGCGTTGCACCAAACGAGAACACAGGCCTCACATCCCCTCAAGGAGGCGTTGGATCAATGCTTCGTATTGCTCTGGGCCGTGACAGTGTAAATCGAGAATCATCTTCACAGCGGAGTGGTATTCCGAGCGAACTTGCCAAGACTCGAGTTTTACGCTCAAGCGGTCAGACCGGCTTAGCCGCGCGTTCGGTATGCTACTCACGTTTGTTTTTTGAGCCTTTCTATGAGGTCTAATCTGTTATTCGTATACAGAATGCCACCCCAGCCCAGGAGATGCAGGTACTTACCCTGCGTTTACTTGCCCGGACTCAAGAAGCAAACCTTGTTGTCAGTGCTACTGAGTGCGAGGAAGCACTTCAGGTGGCAGCGGGCAACATGGATGAGGCATTCGCAACAATTCAACGAAGTCGCGGATCTAACCCGGTAAGTGGAATTGTGAATAATGTATTCTTCATGTTGTTCTAGCACATTACGCTAACAGGTGATCTTTCAAATACCCTATAGCGCATGTATCCTTCAAGCGTGCGTCACTTGGCGATGGTGCTCGGACGAAGTGAACCAGTGTGTTCTGAAGCGCTGCGTCAGACCGATGGCAGTTTTGGCGATGCACTGCGCTTACTTATGTCAACTAGAAAAATTGATCTGGAAAAAACGTTGTCTCCCAGATATGTTGATGCCGACGTACTCAACGATGGGAATCTTCAATCTAGCGAACCACTGGAAAATTTACAGGACCTTGGCGACGAGAATCCAAGCTACGCTCTGACAGAGTCCAGTGCGTTACGCCCACCAGTACCCCCACGCCTTGCAGCAAGAGGGAATGGAAGTCCTGTTAAGACGAAGAAGATGGAACACACGGGGAATATGGATACGTTACAACCAAAATCGGATCTGACACTCTGGAGTGAATGCAACAGCAGCTTTGATGAAGGAGTTCGGCAGATGAATTCTTTTGAAGTCGAAGTGGAGGAGGAAGTACTCTGCGAGCGTCTTGCCGCCATTCATGCGCGCAAGATCCTTCTTCAGATAGTGAGGCTGTACACTCACGCATCGCAAACCGAGGAAGCCCCACTTAGCGAACTGACCAATCCTCTGGTTCTTCGTTCCTTGATATCAATTCTGAGCGTACCTGAGCAGGCTAACGCAAGTTCATCGTACGAATTGGAATATCAGTTGCACCAGCAGCCAAAGGCTAAAAAGAGTGGAAAGATCCAGCAGATACTGTCTCGTATGGCTCACGACATGATGGCGCGCTCCCCTACAGAGACGTTGGCAAAGAATTTCAGTTCGTCCCAGAACTTATCAACTCTCCAAAGATCAATTGACCAGGTGACCGAGCAACCTACTAAGATAGGGTGGACTGGCATCACGAGGCTCATCGAATCTCTCGTCGAGAACGAGCAAGTTAGAGGAGAAGACGTTAACGACCAGGATCCTCTGAACACGTTAGAGAATATCACGTTTGAGACGATTCTACACATTCTTTCGCGCACGTATGCAACTCCAATGACAGCACCGAGTTGGGACAGCTCGCCTCTTCGAACGCGCAAAGCTGATGGGTGTTTCCCGAAAGGCCCAATGCGGCTTTCATGCGGTCTGGAGGTTGTGGTGGTTGACACCTATGAGCGTCTGTGGAGTATCCCCCCGCCTGATCCACTATTGAAACACCGTCACAAATGGCGAAAGCGGTTCTCTTCTACTGCGGAGAACGGGTGGATGAAGTCTGCAGCAGATTACGCGGTGACAATTTGGCGGCCGATACTACCACCAGCGATGGAATCTGCTTCATCAGCTAGTAAGTGGTTTTGTCTTGGTGACGTTGCTAAATGCAGTAACGGTGCTCCGAATGCTCCAATGCTTCTGGTCAGTGACGGTGACAACCAAGGCTTATTGGTGCCTCCAGTAAGTTTTGAACGAGTGGATATCACTGGGAAAGGTCTGCCCAGAAACTCTGAGAGCGATCCAGATTTCCAACGCAAGCAGCTTCGCTCGATTTGGTGGCCTGTTGCACCGTCCGGATACGTGTCTTTAGGCTGCATAGCTGGAAGCAAAGAAGATCCTTTTGAACCTCCAGATGTATCTAGCACACGCTGCGTACGCGAAGATATCGTGAAACGAGTTGAGGGTTTCCACTGCGTGTGGCGCGCAGATTCTCCAGCTGCCACTGGAGGTGGAGGAGTGGAGCTTCTCACTACTATTGAGGTCGAAAATGATGAGGAGAATGCAGGCGGAGAAAGCGATGCTCAGCGTAACCATAGCACCAAGAACCAGTCTACTGACGCGTCCAGGCTACAGCTGCTGCTTCCTGTTGCTGACGATGTAGTCGTTCAGACATCTCTTTGGGCTGTGGACTCAGACTTCAGCTGTGGTTTACTTCTTCCAGTGGTCACGTTAAACGATGCAAGCGCAAATGAGCCCAGCACTGCGTTTGCTCTTAATCTCTCGGACGATGACCTGGTGTTGTGTGCTCCTGTAAGTGTGGACAACGTACTCGTATTCCTTGAGATTTTGCTGCAGTATCAGCAGTTACTATCAAGCAAGCAGGAAGACAAGCAACGGATGTCGACTCAATTGCGTTCGGAACTACCTGCTGCATTATTCGCTCTGATTCAACAAGTATTACGCGAAAATCAACCGTCCAGTGGGAAAGCTGCAGTGTCGCTTGTGCGCGCTCTTATTACTGTGATTCAGCGTGGCGCGCACTGGTATGACAAGCAAGCGCTTCTTTACTGTCGTTCCAAGATCATGGCATTAAGTCAAGATCAAGATGGAGGATTCACGCTTCATGCTTTACTACAAGCTTTCGTGGAGTTAATGCTCGCTGTTGAGGATCAACAACACACTCAGCGAGTACAAGAACTTGCTGCTTGCTTGGATCGCGACAGCGGGAACGCGTTGAGTCTACCATATCGATTCCACTTTGCCAAACAACCTTTCGTGGAGATGTTGGTTAGCCACTCGTCAAAGATGGCAGTCACACGGCATTTGTCCGGAGAAGAGCGCAAGTTTCTGCTGGATTATCACGCTGAAGATAGCAGTAATCGTGACGCACTGGCAGTTGAGGGTCTGGGCGCCCCACCAGGGGAAGTGTATTCCTGCCGCTTTGAACACACGCCAGCTCTCGTCATGACTATGAGAGACGAGGTGAAAGCTGAACTTGTGTACTTCGAAGTCGGTGTGATGGAGTGGAGTACGAATTCCAGTATGGGAGGTTCACTTGCGCTGGGATTTTCGCCACCGTCATTCCCGCTGGAAGGAGTGCTAGTGGGTGGTAGTGAAGACGGCTCACGGTCATATTCGTTTGCACCGGCGAGTGGTCAAGTGCTGTGTGCTGGTGATACTGCTGTGGATCGTTGGCGATGGATTGAACCCGTTGGTGCTGTGAGTCCTGGAGATGTTTTTGGTTGTGGCTTACGACTTGATACACAGGAGATTTTCTTCTGTAAGAATGGGCAGCTGCTAGGAACGGCCTTCTCGAGTATATCACGTCCTCAACAGCTACACCCTACGATATCTTTCAACGCAGATTGCAAACTACTCGCCAATCTTGGAGCTACGACCGCAACACCAGCTAAACATGCCAACTTCAGCTTCAGATTTCATTCACTTGACTGCGACAATCTTATGAGCGCGTTTGAGTGGTTCGAACCACTGAGTCAAGTTTACGGTGTGATGAAGGCGCTAATGGATCCAGAGAGACCGGACGACGTGAATGTTAGCGACGGGCCAACCGATGAATCAACTGACGCTGCTGTTGTGGCCCAACTTCCTGATGAGTTCATGCTTTCAGCTGACAATTTCTTGTCAGATATCTCGGAAGATGTCTGTATCCGAGTGGAGAGTGCACACCCATACGATCTTGAGCTACAAGAGTCTCTTGTTAGCATTCCGTTAGCTACAAGTATTCGAGTCCGTCTGGATCCTCAAAGTGAGACCGCCAGTTCCCACTGCTTGCAGATTTTACAAGGGGGAAGTACAGAAGGTGAATGTACAACGACTGGAGAAGCGGAGGTTCGAGCATTTACGGGAGTTTGTGGAAGTCAAGAAGTCACGATTGATGGCGACAGTTTTGTGTGGCGATTCCCGGTGCAGTCAAACTTCCAGTGTCGTGTGGACCGTGTACGCAAAGGACCATACCTTAAACTTGAAGCACGAGACACACGGCTGTCACTGGTGAGAGATAAGGGCTGGCAAACAGCTATCGGTGTTGCTCGATTCGACGGGGGAATTCACATTTGGGAGGTGCGCATCTCTTTCGTGACTGCTAGCTCAAATATTTTCCTTGGAATCGGTCGTCGAGATGTTCGCTTGGACTCCTACTTAGGCAAGGATAACCGAGGCTGGGGCTGGATCGGAAATCGTGCACTTTGGCACAATGGCAGCAAACAACGCGGTACATATGGTGACAAGTTTAAGACGGGAGATATTGTCCGACTTACTCTGGATCTACGTCGCGGTACACTCAGTTACGCGCTGAACGGGAAGGATCTCGGTGTTGCGTTTGGTCCTGGTGGTACTGGTCCTAAGCTTGAGGGCACGTTCTACCCTGCCTTCGCACTGTACAATCAACGCGACTCGATTGATTTGATCGGTGGACATCGTGTTGAGGATGGAGGACTGGAGCCAGGACTCTCTCGAACGGGTAGTGGACTGGCCAGCGGGGACGATTCCTACTACAGCGAAGAAGAAGAAGAAGATCTCGGAGGCTTAGTAAGTGATGAAGGAGATGGCTCGATACCGAACTTCCGTATGGAGTTGGCCATTGCGCTTAGTCAAATGGGGTTCCCTATGGAATGGTGCCTCTACGCTTTACGTCATTGTGAAGACGATGCGGAGCAGGCTGCAGATTATATTCTTGCCAATATGCATGCGATCGAATCGCTTGTTCGTGAAGAAAATGAGACAATGGCGCGTCGCACAAGACATCGCCAGTTACTGCATGAGCAGGCCTTAGCGCTGTCTGAACGTGACGGATTAGATACTTCACTACCACCTCCACCACCTATCGACGAAGATATCGACGGAGTTCGACCCCCAGAAGACGTAGCGTCTACAGGTGACGAGTCACCTCCGCAGCAACAACAGTCAACAGGGGACACGAAATGGGGTATGGCATTCACAGCTGTACCCGAATTCTCAGTTACTGGACGCCGTCTACTGGCAACCAAATACGGTCCCAAGCTGCATCGCCTTCATGCTTCACAGCGAGTATTTACTCCAGCACGTGATCGCGCTCTCGTGCAGCTGGTAAACGCGATCTGCGAGTCACGTGCTGAGGCTTTGCTAAGTTGCGATCCTCTCCGCATGACACCAGAGGAATTCGTCCCAACAGAAGAGCAGATCCACCGATTCCAGTCTCTGCGGGGTGTCTCTCTCGAAGCGCTCCAGCGCCGCTTTTTGGTATTGCGGAACTTCAATTGTCGGCTACAGACATCGCTGGCTTTCATCGATTTCTCGGCTGCCGACGAACGCTCTCTTCTAGCGAGAGGAGCACGGGAACTTCGTGGAGTGGTCTTCCAACACGTGAAGCTTGCATGGTGGCTTGGCGTCTTGAAAGAGCAGCAGGCACCAGCTGCAGCTCGTCCAGAAATTGAGGTCGACCGCCATCGGGCACATGAAGCCCTTGAGCTTTCGGAGCGTGGTGATCCTCTTGCAAGTGAAGTTGGTGAGCGAGATAGTGTGTTTGCACAGACGTTTGAACAACTACATGGACTGCAACCGGCGCTGTTACGAGGTGCTGACAGGGCATTCAAGTGCCAATTTGTGGGCGAGTTCGGCGACGACTTTGGTGGCTTGTACCGCGAATGTTTAGCGCAACTAAGTTCCGAACTACAGACTTTCACGCCATTGCTGCCTGTGCTACGACCATGCCCCAACGCATTAATGAGTACAGGTGAAAATCGTGAGCTCTTCGTGCCGAACTCGCACTTACGCACACATCCAAGACGTGTGCAGATGGCTGAGTTTCTCGGTAAACTTGCGGGCGTGGCTGTGCGAACTAAAACGCCACTTGATCTGAATCTCCCGCCGGCTGTATGGAAGCTGCTAGTGGGGCAACGGGTGACGCGCCACGATATTGAAGCCATTCATCAAGGATGTTTCCAGGTTGTGGACACTATTGCCAGCTTGGATGCTCATGGTATCACTGAGGAAATGTTTGATGACCTTGTGGACGCGAACTTCACTGTATTGTCAAGCACGCGGGAGACTGTGGAGCTAGTGCCGGGTGGAAAACACTTGCATGTGACGTGGGGAGATCGAGAGGAATACGCGAGCGCTGTGGAAACTTATCGTCTGACTGAGTTCGCGCCGGTGTGTGGTGATATCTCACGTGGTGTGGGGACTATCCTACCGGCACCAACGCTTGGTATTTTCTCGTGGCATGAGCTCCGGACTCTGATTTGCGGTAAACCCACTGTTGATATAGTTCTCCTACGCCGACGGACGATATATGGCGACGGCTGCCAAGCAACAGATCCACACATCGCATACTTCTGGGACGTCTTGGCTGAATTCACGGATGAACAGAAGTCGTCATTCCTGCGATTCGTCTGGTAAGTTTCCATCTATTGTTCCAGATAGTGAAGTGTTCTAATATGTTGTCATCATTTGCAGGGGAAGATCACGGTTGCCTACGCATGCTGCGGACTTCACCCAGGACTTCAAGATCTCAGGGTTACCCAAAGCTACAGGTCGTGCCGACATGTACCTGCCTATTGCCCACACTTGTAAGTTTGATGTGAGCTGTCAACCTGTTAGATAACGTCATCACTGACAATTTTGAATGTCTTACAGGCTTTTTTTCAATCGATCTTCCTGCTTACTCGTGCAGAGAGGTCATGCGTGACAAGCTAGTATATGCCATCACTCACTGCCAGTCCATTGATGCGGACAACACGACTGTAGCTCAACGAGCTGGCCAGGGAATCAACTGGACCAATACTGCAGCCACAGCTACAGCTACCGCATCTGCCGCTGTTTCCGGTGTCATCGCTGGAGTGACTTCGGGTACTGGAGAGTGAGCCCGATTGATCATTGAAATACGTATGCATATTTTTTTTTATATTGAATCCATTAGCTCCTTACCTTACGAAGCTTCTTTTTCAGCTGAGTTTTGGTCCTTTTTCTTCTTCGATTCTTTCTTGCGAGTGATTCGAGTAGGAACAGCTCGCTCAAACGCACGCCCCCAGTCTCCATGATTTGCGACCTCATTCAACACAATAAGAACAGAGTCCAGATTCATGATATGAGTTCGCACGCGTGTCCCCAATTGTTCATAGTGCTCTTGAAGTGGCAGTCGCGCAGTGCGAATGCCACGCGTAGCCGCCTTCGTTTTTGTCTCGCCCTGTTTGAATCGCCGGTGTTAGCCAAAGTTGTGTCATGGAAGCGACAAGCAACCTCACCTTGCGAACAGAACGATCGACGATACCACCGACGACGTAGGCGTAGGCTGGATCAAGTTGCTCAAGCACATTGTCTGAGTCTGGTGAAAGGTAGACAAGCTTATCACTGTCGTAAAGATGCTCCAGCGGTTCTTCATGTCTTCCCATCTATCAAACGACATGTGCGATCAGTATTAAAAATCACTTTTACATTTCTAAAACGCTAGATGCACATGGTACAGCACCTTCCAGCTAGGCACTCCGTGCTGAGTGAAGATGACGGCAAGCTCTGGTGTGCAAGATGCGAGGTGTAGCGATATCAACCTGTCCAGCTGACAAGTCTTCAGGTATCCATATACACACCCGAGCTGCTTGAATATGCTGTGACGCTCCTTCAACAGCAAAACACGACGTGTTAGACTACTAACGACTTGCTGCAACTAATACGCAACAAATCATACTCTTGTCGTTTGGTCTGCTGCAAAGGCCAAGTCGACCACCACCCGAATGCCACTCGACTGAGCTTCCTCCAGCTTTTGCTACGGGCATCTCAAAGCCCCGATCAGCCCAAAAATTTCACGTACCAACCTCCGATTTAGCTGCACACTTACGAATTGTTCCACTCGTTGCATGCGAATTCGTTCGCGCTGCTCGTTCTTCTGTTCCTCCGTCATGTTCTCACGTTCGACAGCCAGTGCTCGACTTCGTTCTTGTTTCTTGACTTTCAGCCGCTCGTCCTTGCGACCGCGGCGGTTGGAGCGCATCATTTCACGTCGAGATTGCTTGGTAGTTTTCTCTCGTTTGCTAAAGTATTGCAAACCATGGCGAGACCCATACAAACCCAACGCCCAACAGGTCGAGACAACCACTATGCCCACTGCCACATTCGACAGTCTCATTTTCGCTGATCTTACATGCGATTGGTTGATGCTCATCTTTTTTAACGTTTTCATTGGTCGATAATTTGCTGGTGCTGACGCCACAACGATCACGGCCAAAAGCTCACTTGACGATGGCTAAGAAGCGTCGACGCTCGGAGAGCTTTCAAGCTGATGGTAACGACGCACGTAAGCGGCTGGCAGCATTCCATGCGCGAATGTTTGAGTTGCCACAGGAAGACGCGCCTGTTGCGACTCCAGAGACACCTCGTGTAGTGTTCAAGGCTAAGACCAAAAAGCACAAAAAGAGATCCTCGGATGCAGATGACGGAGAGCGTGTGCCCATGGTTAAGTTCAACAAGGTGAGGAACAAGAAAGAGAAGAAGAAGAACGTTGTAAACGTTGCGGAGAAGAAAGTGGCAGTGGGTCCAGCGGTCGTGAAGGTTCCTGGGATGCCAAATGGTTTTAGGAAAAAACCGCAGAAAAATAATGTGGAGGAGAAGAAGAAACAAAAATTGAAGAATACAGCTGTACAGACAACGCAGTATCAATCTTTGCTGACCGAGAAGGAACAAGATGACGAAGATGACGGAGTGGATCCGTTAGAGCAGGCGCTGAGCAGCGTGAAAGCGATGGTGACGGAAAAGAAGGCAAGGAAGGTGAAAAAAATGGCGTTGCCAGCCCCGCAACCACATATGAAGAAGGAGACGGAAGAAGAGGAGGACGAAATGGATCCGTTGGGACAGGCGTTAGGCAGAATTAAAGAGATGGCGACAAAACAGGGTGCCAAACCAATGCTCAAGCAAAACAAGGGCATGGCGGTTGCTTCGTCGAGTGTTGAGAAGGCGGAAGATAGCGTGGAGGTTGTTGAGGAGCAGAGTGGCACTAAAGAACTTGCTGTGAACAATAGCACTGGTGATGGCTCGAATCCAGCCTTATCAATGAGCAAAAAGAAAAAACGTAAGAAGTTGACGCGAGCGCAGGAAGCAAAAAACAGCGATCCGGCGCCGGAAAACATACAGGCAACTATGAATGAAGCGGCGAAGGCCACATCTGGGGTGACCGAAAGTGAGTCGACTGTGGGAAACACCCCAAATAATCCAGCATCCAGTAAAGTCACTGCGTCATCCCCAAAATCGCCAGATTTCACAAGAAAAAAACAGAAAAAATCTACCAAGATGAAATCAGTGAGCAGCCAATCACATAAGACACAGATACCTCCGCCAACTAGGCAAGGGAAACCGCTGATTGTGTCGAACGAATCAGAAAGTCAAGCTGTGAACAAAGTAATGGTGACCAAGGATTCCAATACCGTATTGTCCAAAGCTGCCAAGACTACTCCAGTTAAGAAGGACACAACTGCAATCAAGACTGCTGTTTCTAACAAGAATGTTATTCGTGACGAGGAAAAGGAGACTGTTATTTCCAGAGAATCGATGACGCCAATTGTGGCTTCCTTAGCTAAGGATGCAAAACAGAAGAGCGACATGTTCTTGCCTGCTCAAGAAACACCACGTAAGCCTGCAGTGCTATCAAAAAGCTCAGATAAGTCTGTACCCCCGCGCACACCTGCAGTGCCAGATAAGTCTGTACCACCTCCGGTTGCTCAGTTCACTGATGCGTCTTCTTCATCGGAAAGCGACGATGAACGTGGATTTGACTTTGATCACTGTGATGATAACAACTCATCATTATTTTCTCGCCTCATCGACTCGGCTGCTCGAGAGCGTTGGGAGCTCGTGGAAGTTGGTCGGCTCGTTCGATTGTTCGCTGCGGAGTGGGGTTTTAAAGAGAGCAAGACAGCACGCTTCCTGCTCGATACTTGTCCCGAGCTGGTTAGTGTTGACTTTTTGGAAGGATTGGGTGTCAACTTATCGGCAAAGCAGCTGATACAAGTTTTTGAGGCCGGATCGGGCAACTCCAGTGTGTTGATGAACAAAATGGCGTCTGCTGTGGAGAATGGCCACTTGAGTGTGCGTGACCCGTCCTTCGTCTCAGCACTAGAGCGTCGTGTAGCGCTGATGGAGTCGAACGCTGAAGTTATGGAGCTACTGCATCCGCTCTTGGAGAGTTTGTCAACCGTTCGTGATGTTGGTTGTTTGCTGAAGCAGCTGTGCGAGCACTGGCAGCTCGAGCGTAAGATTGGTTTGGTTCAGCAGGTTCTGTTGTCGAGCATATTTGACGACCTAGATGGCAACCAGGATGAAATTCTTCTTGACTTGCCTGATCTTACTGGACGATTGGATTTCCCGAGTCGCTTGGACCAGGAAGACGTCGATGAGAATGGCAACTTGAAGGGCTTCCTTGCTAACGAGGATAGCGAGTACAGTGGAGTGGAGGGATCTGAAGAAGAAGACGAAGAGAAAGATAGTGACGACGATGAAGACCCGTACGAGGGTGAGACCGATTCCGACGAAGAGATGGAAATCGCTGGGTGTTCTCGAAGCCGCAATCAGTTTATCGAAGACGAGGCCGATGTCGGTGAAGAAGACGAAGAAGAAGAAGAGGAAGATATTGAGCGTCACGATGGTGGTGAATCGTCGTCTGATAGTGACTGAGATCTTGAACCGCGTTAGAATTCAAAATACAGTTAGGTCAGCACACTTTAGTTCACTGGAGACGTTGGGATAAGTTTGCAACCTACATCTACGACGAAAACATGGCGTTCAAGACAGCCAGAAGAGCAAAAATCAGGGCAACCCACATGTACGGAGCCATGCCACTGCTTTCCTTGCTACTCTTGTTGGAGACCTTCTTCTTCGCGTGGGCAATAGCGGCTGCGTGTTTCGTCACCATGCATGTGATAATTTAGATCGGTGCCAGTACATCAAACGACAACACCATTAGAGACGTACCAGCACGGGCAGCAGCAGTGTTGTCTTGGTATAGCTCATCGTCTGCGCCCTTGCCGCGACGGCCACCCTTCTTCGAGGATTTAACTGGTGACTCCTTCACTGGGTCTTCAGCATCGATATCTTGCTCAAAGGTTTGCTGTGCAGTCACGCCGTTATTGTTGACTTCGGCAATCAAGTCTGGGAACGCAGTAGTCAACGTCTCCGCGGCTGCACTGGGCCAGTTCGCAGTAGGATCACAATGCATCGCCTCCGAGTGCAGCGGAGTGTTGCCGTGGGTGTTCTTGAGAGGTTTGGCGCCCTAAACGGTTTGGCCAAAAATTTTAGAACGGCACCATCGATAGAAATTATACCAAAAACGCAAGGTTGCAGCACGAACCTTGGAGATCAAATAGTTGATGAGTTCAATTTGATCATCACTGTTCATGATACACGCCCAGTGCCTGAGGATCACAACACCATAATTTAGCATCATATTCCTAAATGTCTTCAAACAGCACCACTTACAATGGCGTGTTGCCCTTGGCGTCCATCACGTTAACATTAGCACGACCGGTCTCAATCAGCAGCTGAACGATCTCGAGGTTTCCCTTTCCGACCGCGACATGGAGCGCCGTCATCTTCTTGTTGTCGACTGCATCCACCTTGGGCTTCGATCGGAGCAGTAGCTTTAACGACTCCACCTCCTCATACTCTGTATGCCCCATATAATTAAGTCAGTATGTCTCTCAGCCTCCACTAGCACTGAATATTGTACCTGCTGCCAGATGCAGCACCGTCTGGCCCGACGAGTCTTGCACACTCAGATCGGGTTTGCTTTTTAGCAGAGCAAGGAAAATCTCCTCATAGCTCGGTGGCTGCTGCGCCAGCGCAAGCATCAGCGGTGTGAAACGGCGCTTCTTATCCTGCAGATTAAGCATGGCGCCATTGGACACGAGGTGCTGCACGATCTCGAGCTGATCTTCAGCCACCGCCACGTGCAACACTAAAGGTGTGGTAATTATTCAATGAAATAATAATTTAGTCGTGCGATATAACAGCTATCGTAAGTTTGATTTCTGCTACGCAGTAGCGTACCTGACTCGCCCTTCTTGTTCTGGAAGCCCCAGTCGCTGCGCAGCTCGATCACCTTCTCTAGGTTCCCGTTCGCGGCGGCACGAAGCAGTTGCGCCATGATGTCGTGGATTAAATTTGAGGATTGAGGGGGTCATGTGATATTGTAAATATTTGACTAATCATAATGTTTGAATTCGTCGATCAAAAGATGAAACTTGAAGTCGTGATTTTTTGAAAACAATTTTGCCCGATGACAAGATATTAATCCACTTCAAGGTTTCATGTAATTGGTGGCCATTGCGGACTGAAATCTACACCTACGGCTGCATAAGTTAAACTGTTGGTACGACGCATTAGCTCTTGTGGCTAGAGCTGGAACTTCTGCTCGGTCTCCTGGTCTTCTGAAGTCCATAGCACTGAAGCGGGGAACGGCGCAGCGACTGCCGACGAATTGGACGGCGTGAGGTGGGGAGACGGGAATTTGGGAGGAAGTGACGACGTATGCACGGGAGTGGTCGAATTGACTGCCCCCACTGGAATATGCACCACCGGAGCCAACACATGGGCGCTGCTCACGTCGGTTTTGACCTGTGGTTCGATGTTGAGCTTCATGCTGGACACAGCAGATGCCATGCGAACGTCACGCTCCACCTCGTGAAACATATCCTCGGTGCTGGACAAAATCTGTAGCAGATTCGGGTAGCTCGAGAACGACGATAAATTCACCTTACGGCGCATGTACTTGGACCGCGTGTTGTACCCCGTCATCTTGTCGTGCTTTTTGAGGATCTGATGATACGAGGAAAAAAAACGTTAGTCTAATGTACCCGTGTTTCATTGCACTGTCTACTTCTTCCTCTCACCTTCGAGAATCCCTGGTAGTTCATGACAGCGAAGTTTTCAAGCCGAATGCATTCGCGGTAAAAGTGCACGAAGGCGAACATGAGTCGCTGCGCTTCGGGTGCCTCGATCTTTTCCCGTTTCTGATAGACATAACAATTGTCAGAGTCTATACTTGCTAATAAACCAAAATTCGCGTCGAGTTTGTACGAACCTTGAGGTTTTTGAGCACGGAGCGTAGCTGCTGATAGCGGAATGAGCAGCGTTTCTCCTCAGCTGCGTAGAAAAGCGAGATCTTCTTGAGCTCGGCCTGAAGGTCACGAAAGAAAGCCACCTCCAGCTCGGATTCAGCTACAGCAATCGATAAATATCTATCCGTTTGCAGATTTCGTCTAACAAGTCTCCTCCTACGTACAGATATCGCGCTGGTTGGCAGCGTGGTGCGCCGCGCGGGTCACGGCTTTGATACGCTTTTTGAGAATCTTGTAGTTGAGCCAAAAGGGCGCCCACTCCGGGTTGCTCTGGAGAATCTCCTGTAGTAGACCTTTGCCAAACTTCATAGCGTTCTAGACTGAATTGACGATATGAGTTCCGTCCAAGCCTGGAGTCAGCCCTGCAGCTGAATAATTGGGAAGTGATGAGCCTCCAGAACGAGGACGGGCGAAGAATCCGAAAGCCCAAATGATAATGAGCCGCATGCCAGGAAGCGTCAACTCAATCTTCCGCCTGCTTGCTTCAATGCGCCCATTTCCAAGATTCACGAAAACTAGGGTCGTTGATAAGTTGGAATTTACATAAGGTCGACGACAGGCTTTCGAGAGCCTAAAATGTAGATTTTACTTTAATTTAAAGGTTACATGCGATTCTAGTGGGCTTTTAGAGGCTATTTCTTCGGTATGAAACAGTTGTAGAAAACGGTCATCGAGTCGCCGAGATTCGGAGATTCCACTATGGCGCGTTCCATAGTGAATCCAAGTGTCGACCGCACAACCGGAAAGCTATCCGAGATTCGACAAAAGTTTAATAAAGAGACGACACACGCGCATCATCATCTGAGAAGCGCTATTATAAACTCGGCTTTCTCCAAGCAGACATTTTGCACGCGTATGGACCGCAGACGATCTCTGCTGGTTAAAAAAATATTATGACTCAAGCTGGTGAGCTTCGTGCGTGCATTTGGCAAGTCGTACTATTCGACCTACAGTACGAGTATTACTTAAGTATTAATTTGCCAAATCTATCTCCGCATTTCCAAAGCCCTGACCAGTCAGTTTCTACGAGAAGGTACATGTAATCGAAGAGAGCCACCACTTACCCGTGTCCTCGCTCTGGTCCATGTTTACACTTCGAATTCGCTGCCCCGCCATGAAAATCTACGTTACGAAATAACGACGTGCGACTTCGTTGATTTACATCCGTTCAGGTGCCGGGTTTTTTTTGTTAGGCTTTTCACTCGAGCAAGCACGTATCTTACCGGATATCGTGAATTGCCAGCAAACATGTATTTTAGTCTGTATTTCCATCCTATTGCCATCGCACGGTTCTCCATCCCACACGGTCGACGTCTGTATTATGAAAGTCCGAACGATCTAAGCAGTTCGTAATGAAGTACTACCCGTGTCCGTGCAATTCCATTGTCCCCCGAGCTGTGGTTTTTGGTCACTGTCGGGATTCATAGGGGCGACAATCACACGACTGTCCCTATTTCTGCATACCGGTAATGAGGAACTTGCACAATACATGTAGAGATGCTTTTGACGGTTATTCTAGGAATGTCTGCTCAACCGGATGTCTCTAATACCAAAGACGCTAGTAGAACATGCTTTCTTTAACGATAGCATTTGAGCATTCGTAAATGACACTGCTCCTGGTGTTATGGGTACATGCCCTAGTGTCCTGGCGTGACCATTTCTAGCGTCAAGATTCTGCGTGTGCTGCCCCTGTATCGTACTTCAACGGCGTCCATCTCATTACTGCGCAAAAACGTTGGGGGCAACTCGAACGAGATTCATACTTATCCTTCGTGCGATTCAAAGCACTACTCTCGGATGCGCAAACTCTCCAAAACTGAAATATATGGTTCACAAGCGCCAGACTCTGGCCCAGAGCTCGTGAGACTCGTCAAAATGAGGCGCTGTGCTTCGATTGAACGAACTTGCTAGGCTGGTGACTCCACATCCAGCGTTGTCGCCTGAATATCTATGGCCTGCAGTAGCTACATACATGCATTCATATACAGTTGCGCATCAGCAACCTTCTTCGGTAACGAGGAATCGTCAATTATCAGACGCTCGACAGCACGCCGTCTTCCTTTCTTGGAAAACGAACAGATCCTGATGAATTGGGCAGTTGATCGAAACCTGTTCATCTACGCGTACAGAATCATTTCGTCTACCACATACTGGTACGGTGTCAATCGCAGTATGCTTTGCCGGGATATACCCTTTCTTCCAGCAACATAACGACTTCAACATGATAACCTGACTAACTAAAAATGTACAATCACGTGTTCGGATGGAGTAGTCTCTACGTAGCTGTCGTCCCGACCCTATTAGGCATTGTGGCACACTTCTCCTGAAGTTATACATTAGGACAGTGACGGTATTCTCTAAATCACGTTGACTTTTGCGATACCACGCCAGGGCCTATTTGAATATAAGTATTGCTATCACATGCACCACTACACAATTACCAAAGTAATCATTTATGCATTACTCGAAGTGCCACGGAACCAGTCAAGTGTCGGCCAGCAAAACCGAAGGACTCCGAACCGAAGCGAGGTCGATCATGGCTAGTCACAAAATGGCCGCGGGTTGAATAACTTTCTGTCTCCACAGGAAGTCGGAGAAATGGTCACTTGAATGATCGCACAGCACTTGCTCCAACTCCATAGCAATAACAACAATAGATTAGCCTAAATAAGAAGTGGGATGAAACGAACCGTCAGAAGCAAAAACATCTTCGCGTATACAAAATGCTCATGGTTTGTTCCTCAACGGTATTCAGCGAGAACACGATGTAGATAACTCCGCCTGACACGTTCTTCAAGTAACTGATGGCTGATTGCCTTCATCCCACGCATTCGGTTCTCACACCAAGTATTGCGTACGTCCAACTTCATTCTTGAACGCGTTGCATTCGCGACACAGTCCTAAAGGAGCAAGAAAATCTACGAACGAAGTCCAGCAATGGTGTACACCTCCGGTGGAGGGCTGCGCTTTTTTGTGCAAGCTGCAAGCGTTTGTGTGATTGGTTTAAGCGTGATTCCTACAGCACAGCCACTGGCAAGCAACGTTGACTCTGGAAGCGGATCAGTCGTAGAGGAATTGGTGGGGGACTGTGAAATTTCCGATGGAGACAAGGCGTTTGGCATTCAGGGGGTTATCGATATTGCGTGTGCTACTGGCGGGCTTGGCTGCTACAATGATCACTGCCGATACTGCAAAGTCATTGACACTTTGAAGTCCGCACATTTAGAGAGTTGCGAGTCGCTTGGAGCCTCGTTTCCTTCAATGGCGCCACTGAAAGTCTCCACGGAAGCCTGTCACGTTTCTAGTGGTGACGCTGCTGTCGGTGTCGGAGGAATGACAGACCCTTCTTGTCTCTATGGAGGCATCGGATGTTTCAACGACCACTGCCGATTCTGTCAAAGTAAACCAACTCCTCAGTCCTCTCATTTCTTGCTGTGCTCGTGGGTCGAAAATTCCAGTAGAAGTGCCGAGTCTCTTGAAGGTTCTGCTGGGGATGCAGGGTTGGACCGAGTCTTGTCCTCCGAGAGTACCGCAGCGACGGGGACTAGTAGCGTGTGCTCCATGACAGCATCGGATGGCGATGTTGCGGTCGGCATTAACATCATTACTGACGTGACTTGTGCTAGTGGTGGTTCCGGGTGCATCGACAACATTTGTCGTTTCTGCAAAACCAAGGACACAACGCAGTCGGCACACTTCACTGCTTGCCCCGCTGTTGCTACGAAGACCTGCACTACACCGGTGTCGTCCGGTGACGCGGCTGTCGGCATCAACATCGTCACTGATGCGTCGTGCGCTCAAGGAGGCTTGGGGTGTATCGATAGTGTGTGCCGTTTCTGCCGAACGACTTCTACAGCCCAATCATCCACTTTTGTGGACTGTGCCTTGATCGGAACCCAGACTCCAGTAACCACTACAACACCTGTAGTGACTACACCGGCACCAACCCCAGCACCAACCCCAGTACCTACAACAGCAGCGAAGCAAAGCTGCAGCGAGACCGTATCGGACGGCGATGCTGCTGTCGGTATCAAGATTGTCACGGACTCTAGCTGCAGTTCCGGGGGCTTAGGCTGTATTGACCAGATCTGCCGGTTCTGTCGTGTCACGACTACCGCCCAATCCGCGTCGTTTGTAGACTGCGCCACAATTGCCGGCACACCAACCACGGCAGCTCCAGCGACTACACCAGCACCAACAAAGACACCGGCGCTGACCACCGTAGCTCCGACAAAAATGCCAGCACCAACTAGTGCGCCATCCACTACTATCTGTACCATCATCGCAGCGGCAGGTGATGTTGATGCGGGTATCAACATCGTTACGGACACTACATGCGCCTCTGGTGGCCTGGGTTGCATTGACAACGTGTGCCGGTTTTGTCGAGTTTCGTCTAGTACTCAGTCTTCAGGGTACGTGGATTGCGCTGCCATTACAGGCACCACCACTCAGACTCTTCCGACATCGGCACCAACACCTGCACCAACACCATCGACAAAGGTCGCTAGCCCTGCGATTGTATTTGAGTGTTCTCGTACCATATCGAGCGGAGACAAAGCTGTTGGACTGGACATTGCCTCTGATATTCGCTGCAGTGAAGGCGGCACTGGATGCTTGGACGAGGTCTGCCGCTTTTGCAAACGCTTCGACACGGTCCAGTCGCAGTCGTACGTTGACTGCTCTACGATCCCGTCGTCCGACATCGGCTTCGACATCAGCTTTGTGCCAATCCCTGTTGTTGATTCGGATGCTCCTACAAGAATGCTCGCAGCGGACTCGCCTAGTAGTTTAGATGCATCCAGCAGACCCGATGCATCCGATTCATCCTATGAAGGCTCGGCGGCTAGTGTGTGCACAATGGCTGTGTCCTCTGGAGACGCCGCAGTTGGTATCAACATCGTGACGGACACAAGTTGCTCGAGCGGTGGTACCGGCTGCATTGACACTATTTGCCGCTACTGCAAGACCAAGGACACTGATCAATCTGCACACTTAAGTAGTTGTCCATCCACCACAGCGGCTCCACTGACCACAACTAAGACGTGCATG
Source organism: Phytophthora nicotianae INRA-310 (assembly GCF_000247585.1). Taxonomy (NCBI): domain Eukaryota; phylum Oomycota; class Peronosporomycetes; order Peronosporales; family Peronosporaceae; genus Phytophthora; species Phytophthora nicotianae. The sequence goes on along the minus strand of NW_008649027.1, from coordinate 307,129 downwards.
ACTTCGGTTTCGGACGGGGATGCCTCCGTCGGAATCAACATTATCACGGATACGAGCTGTGCTATCGGCGGACTCGGTTGTATCGATAGTATTTGCCGATATTGCAAAACGAAGTCGACGGATCAGTCGACGCATTTCGGTAGTTGCTCAGACTACTCATCAACGACCAGTTCTCCTGCCACCAGTGCCCCTGCCAGTACAGCACCACCAGCCACCTTCGCTCCTGCGGTGACAACTTCCCCGACTTCCACGACTACTTATTCGATTCCGATGGATTGCTATCAAACCGTGTCTAATGGTGACAAAAATCTCGGCTTAGACATCGTCACGGACATGCGCTGCGGTGACGGAGGTGTAGGCTGCGTCGACAGTATCTGCCGTTTTTGCAAGCGTTTCGAGACGCCACAATCTCATTCATACATGAACTGTTCCGACATCCCTGCCTCGTATACTGGCGCAGACATTACTTTCAAGCCGATCTTGCAAGATGACACAATGGAGTCGTCCGCTGCAGAAAGGATAGTTGGCCTCCACGAGTCGGAAGAATTTACGGCGGTCGAGACGGATGGCATTTGTGCAAATGTGTCACTGGCAGACGGTCAATCGGCTGGAGGAATTGGCGTCGTGCTCGACACGGTTAACTGTCCTGAGGGTCTAGCATCGGGATGTATCGGAAGTGAAGGATGCCGATACTGCATGAGATTCCCGACGAACGTGTCGGAGTATTTGGAGTACTGTGCGATCGTGAATAGTACCGGCGTGGCATATCCTCTAACAGGTGTATCTCCGTCCATGGGAGATGGAAGCACTCACTCGGCTGATGCGGGCACTGCTGGGTCACTCTCCGCTGAAACTGGTAACTCTATTTCAGCTGAAACGAGGTCATCGGATGCGGGAGCTCCGACCTTTGTCAAGAGTGGAATCATTCAGTGGATTGCTGTTGCTGCTGGTTGCGCTGGAGTCGTCATTGTTGTGGCTTTAGCTGGAATTGGTATCAATCGAACGATTAAAAACCTTGCGGGCCGGAACGCACGATCGTCAGACAACGAGAAGGTCAGTCCCGAAGATGAAAATCGCACCAGCGTGCTGGTTGCCTCGAATGTAGGTGAGCCCGGCATTATTAGCGACGTGTAGCAGAATTCGGAAAAGCTCTTTAGCACGCACTGACAGCATTCACCAACTATCAGAATCCACTCATCCAGTGCAGGTTACATGCCCAGACCTTGCAGTGTACCGGTAGCACTTTCCTTAAGCTTGATCGTTCATAATTTCAATTCAACCCTTCATCGACACTAAACACAAGCGAGAATTACTGTGTTAGTCAACGGTGTCAGTACAGTTTTGTCATAAGGACACCTTCGACGAAAATACGTTGGTTTAGAAATAGAGACAACGAGAGCTCACCTCCAGTCTGAGTTCCTGCTCTTCGTCCCCTCCCTGCTGCTTATTGATTTCGTTGCAACTCATTCAATTCCATACTTCGAATCCGAAACACCAACCTATGCCATGGGTAGCATGTTTTCACGCGAGCCCGTGACTGTATCGCCACTGACGCACCACTTTCAGTCAACAACGCAAGCTGGCACCCTCGTTTACGTGGCATTGTCCAAGAAAAAGCACCGCGTGAATCCAATCACAGATTCAAGACGCCTTGATAGCTCTACCTTCTTTGGACTCAAAGTTCCTTTCGAAGAAATTGAGATTGAGAGTCAAATTGGCACTGGCACATTTGGTGTAGTATATAAGGCGTTCTACAAAGGGAAACACGTAGCGCTCAAGCGACTACTAGCTCAGCGGTATTCTGCTAAGACTGTGCAAGACTTCAAGAACGAGCTGTCAATTCTCTCCATCTTGCAACACCCTAACATCGTGATGTTTCTCGGTGCCGTGCTTGAGCCACCAACGTTGTGTCTTCTCACAGAGCTCTGTGCTGGATCATTGGCAGATCTGCTTCAACTTGCACGCAGCAAGCAGCTAAATATCACGTGGGGGCTCACACTCGAAATCGCACTAGACTGTGCAAAAGCCTGTGCCTACCTCCACGCGCTTAATCCAGCTGTGCTTCACCGTGATATCAAGGTATAAACTGCAAAAATATTTTCTGAGATATTCGATCATAGAACGGTTCATTGACGATAGTTTTGCTTTCGTAGGGAGAAAATCTATTGATCACGGAAGACTTTCGTTGCAAATTGAGCGATTTCGGTCTCTCACGCAGCCTCGACAAGAACGCCAACGCACAGACGATGTGCGGCACGCCGCGGTGGTTAGCACCGGAGGTGTTTCGAGGCGAGGACTACTCGGAGAAGATCGATGTTTATTCATACGGTATCGTGCTGTGGTACGCGATCTCTGCATTTACACAACATTATGCAGGATTTAATGGATTTACTGAAACCAGGGAACTCTTCTGCTTCAAGAAGCCGTATCTGGACAAGGATGCCATTAATCTGGCTTACCTCGTTGCTCACGAGGATCTCCGCCCCGAACTGTTGCCTCATATCCCAGAAATTTTGCATCGAATCATGAAGGCGTGCTGGGATCCTGACCCGGTCCAGCGGCCGTCCTTCAGTACGGTCATCTTCCTCATCGAAGAGGCCAAGAATGTCGTACCGTTAGGATTGGCTATCGATCTCTCCAAAAGCTTCTCAGAGGCAACAGCAGTGCAGCGCTCAATACCATCAAGACCGAAGACACCGACAGTTAAAAGAAATTATGGACTCACGTCGGGTATGATTTAGTTCACCAAAATATTGTCAAAGCTGACGTAGTCTTTTGATACTGGTGTTAACCACAAACAACAATATGTTTAAGCTTTGAACACAATCATTGACTTGGTGAAAAGTTTACGCCTTGTGTAAACGTTTTCTCACTGTCTTAGAAAAAAAAAAAAACGCAAAGATCACAACAATCTCAAAGATCTTACAATTGACAGGTACATGTTCAATGTTGCCATAAGAAAGTGATGTTTTTCATTCCGTGGTACATTCATTTATAAAATATCGTCCAACATTCGTCCTCCGAACGTCAACACACTGCTGGCGTCGATACACTCATTGATCTCGCATTCCATTTGTCATCACCAAGCAGTCCCACCGCCCAACATTCCTACCGCTCGGATCACATCACCCAGTCAGCTCGTCCTTGGCATGCCAGGATGCTCTTTGCAGCGATGGGACCTTAGCTTCAGATACTCGAGCCGAGCTGCACAATACGCGGGTAGCACGGCAGCGTGAGGAAGTCCACCATGTCGTCGCCCGTCAACACCTTGCCCATGATCTCGCCTCCAAGTGCCCACTTGTTGCCCGGAGCAGCATCCAGAGACCGCTTGTTGACGCACTCCTTCAGAATGTCCAGTACCAGATCCTTCGTCACAGTCTTGCCCTCCACAGTCTTACAACTGTGATGGATCCACTGCCACACCTGGGCACGGGAGATTTCGGCCGTAGCCGCGTCCTCCATCTTGTTGTGGAGCGGGATGCAGCCACTGCCACGCAGCCACGCCTCTGTGTACACGAGTGACACGTCAATGTTCTCCACTAGACCATTGTATGTGATGGCACCCGTCGGAGGCTCGATGAGCTGAGCCGCAGTGATATCCTTGCCTGCCTCAGGAATGAACGAGATCTGGTTCGGACCCGACATCTTGCTGAACGCGTCCATGGCGATCTTGACGAGGCCAGGGTGTGCCACCCACGTGCCGTCGTGGCCTGCAGCCACTTCACGCGATTTATCTTCTGTGACGGCGGCCATGAACTTGTTGTTGAGCTCCGGATCGTTCTTCACGGGGATCTGAGCCGCCATGCCGCCCATGGCGTGAGCGCCACGACGGTGGCACGTGCGAACGAGCAGCTTAACGTAGGCAGCCATGAAAGGTGTGGTCATGCCGACCGATGAGCGATCGGGCACCACGAACTTGGCGTGGTTGCGGAACTTCTTAATGTACGAGAAGATGTAGTCCCATCGACCGCAGTTGAGACCCGACGAGTGGTTACGCAGCTCGTACAGGATCTCGTCCATCTGGAAGACAGCCACGATGGTTTCCACCAGCACAGTCGCGCGAATGGAACCCTGCGGGATGCTAAGGTATCCTTGAGCAGCCACAAACACGTCATTCCACAGCTTGGCTTCCAAGTGGTGCTCCAGCTTGGGCAGGTAGAAGTACGGGCCCGAGCCACGCGCCAGCAGCTCATGTGCGTTGTGAAAGAAGTAGAGACCAAAGTCGAACAGCGAGCCAGACATGATCTGGTTGTTCACGAGCACATGAGCCTCGTCCAGATGCCAGCCGCGCGGACGCACCAGTAGCGTAGCCATCTTGTCGTTGAGCGCGTACTTCTTTCCTGTCTGCGGGTGCGTGTACGAGATGG
>NW_008649027.1:236528-301392 GCF_000247585.1 Phytophthora nicotianae INRA-310 | reverse complement strand
AACAAGTGCCATTTTCTGCATTTGAAGCCGTTTCATGAAGGGGTGTCAGTTTAAATTCCTTCAAATATCATGAGCTCATTCCTTGGGCTCATTCCTTGGGTGGAGATCCGCAAGCGAGATTGCAGAAGTGTGTGAACTTGAGCGAAGGTAACCGTTAACCGCATCAAATTTGAATCAAATTGATGGAAGGTCAGTCTTTTGAAGATTTTTCCAGCCCGGCTAAAATGATAAAACGAATATGGCAATATGTTTGTGGGTAATCAGACACGAAATGGTTTTTGGCTCGTTCCCGCGTTAATAATTGCCATAACTGAATTCCATATTCCTTTACTACTATCCTTTTCTCAAAATCCATAACTTTCAAAGAGTTTACGATTTTCAACATGCAGAAAAAACCCTCATGATTAAGTACGGAGAAATCTCCAAAATCGCTTAACTACTCTAGGGCAAACGCTTAGTTGGACAACCCCGATTCGAAGTGGTAGTAGATCGACTGATTTGTACCCACTTATGGGTATTGCGCTGTTCAATTGAAAAGAGCATGCACGACCAACAAGGCGTTTTTGATGAACTTGTGGCAAAGCTGGAGATTAAGCGATTTTGGAGTTAAAAAAAGTTCCTCTACTCTAGGGCAAACGCTTAGTTTTTCGGATGGATGCTGCTTGTAGCGAGATGCTTTATTCTCATGGGATTTCACAAAGAATGCTCAAATCCAATAATGCCTGGCATCACCGCTTGGATCCACGCGGGTCGAAGTGGGGCTACCAAAAATTGCTTGATGCTGCTAAGTGTTGCGGAGGTCTTCGTGCTCGACGCTTAAATGTTGTTGACTGTCGACACAGCCAAGCCGCACGTGATTTGGCTGAGCCGAGGATCTGGTTTTGATAGCTGAGGCTCAGGCCGTCGGCACCGGAATTTCTTGCTTCAGAAACACCATGCACTTGGTTATTGCCTGTTTCGACATGTCGGAAGTAAGTATTTGCATGACCGGAATTAAAGCACTTTTATGTATTCGATTTCATGTACTTAAGTATCCAATTCAATCGCTTCGACGAGGTTTCTGGCGGGAGTTCTGGCAAGACCGCGTAGTGTTTTCACATGCATCTCTTGGCCAGAGAAAGTGCCCGTCCAATCACCACGATCACCTTTGCAGCATGTGCTGCGATGTATTACCGTGGCTCGCAAGACGGTGGAAGTTAAACGCAATTATAAGAGTGATGGTCTTTCATCCTTTGACTTGGATTTTGTAAGCAGGGGAGCCCGTGACAATGGCGACGTCGATCCTCGGTATTCGCCTATTGGTTAAAATCGCACGTTGAAGACGATTTCATATTGCGAACCAGCACGTCCAAAACGTCGGCATCCGCTCAGGATCGCCCAGCACAAGTCATTCCACAATTTGCCTCCGAGCGAGCGCTTCACGATCAGCGAAAGAATCTCCAACATAATACACACAGAAACCGCCATGTCGGAGCTTAACGTCAACGCCGCCAACGTCCGTGTGTTGGGCCACGTCTCGGATGCGTTCCGCCGTGTACTCACGCCCGATGCGCTGCGTTTCCTCGCCTTCCTGCACGAGCAGTTTGAGCCACGTCGTCAGGCACTGCTAGCCGCGCGTGTGCAGCGGCAGAAGGAGCTGGATGCTGGTGTGCTGCCGGACTTCCTGCCTGAAACTGCCTACATCCGCGAAGGCGATTGGAAGGTGGCATCCATCCCTGCCGACCTGGCCGATCGCCGCGTCGAGATCACGGGTCCCGTGGACCGTAAGATGGTCATCAACGCGCTCAACTCGGGCTCCAAGTGTTATATGGCCGACTTTGAGGACTCGACGGCTCCCACGTGGTTCAACCAGGTGGACGGCCAGGTCAACCTCATCGATGCCGTTCGCAAGACCATCTCGTACACGCACCCGCAGACAGGAAAGAAGTACGCGCTCAACGACAAGATGGCTACGCTACTGGTGCGTCCGCGCGGCTGGCATCTGGACGAGGCTCATGTGCTCGTGAACAACCAGATCATGTCTGGCTCGCTGTTCGACTTTGGTCTCTACTTCTTTCACAACGCACATGAGCTGCTGGCGCGTGGCTCGGGCCCGTACTTCTACCTGCCCAAGCTGGAGCACCACTTGGAAGCCAAGCTGTGGAATGACGTGTTTGTGGCTGCTCAAGGATACCTTAGCATCCCGCAGGGTTCCATTCGCGCGACTGTGCTGGTGGAAACCATCGTGGCTGTCTTCCAGATGGACGAGATCCTGTACGAGCTGCGTAACCACTCGTCGGGTCTCAACTGCGGTCGATGGGACTACATCTTCTCGTACATTAAGAAGTTCCGCAACCACGCCAAGTTCGTGGTGCCCGATCGCTCATCGGTCGGCATGACCACACCTTTCATGGCTGCCTACGTTAAGCTGCTCGTTCGCACGTGCCACCGTCGTGGCGCTCACGCCATGGGCGGCATGGCGGCTCAGATCCCCGTGAAGAACGATCCGGAGCTCAACAACAAGTTCATGGCCGCCGTCACAGAAGATAAATCGCGTGAAGTGGCTGCAGGCCACGACGGCACGTGGGTGGCACACCCTGGCCTCGTCAAGATCGCCATGGACGCGTTCAGCAAGATGTCGGGTCCGAACCAGATCTCGTTCATTCCTGAGGCAGGCAAGGATATCACTGCGGCTCAGCTCATCGAGCCTCCGACGGGTGCCATCACATACAATGGTCTAGTGGAGAACATTGACGTGTCACTCGTGTACACAGAGGCGTGGCTGCGTGGCAGTGGCTGCATCCCGCTCCACAACAAGATGGAGGACGCGGCTACGGCCGAAATCTCCCGTGCCCAGGTGTGGCAGTGGATCCATCACAGTTGTAAGACTGTGGAGGGCAAGACTGTGACGAAGGATCTGGTACTGGACATTCTGAAGGAGTGCGTCAACAAGCGGTCTCTGGATGCTGCTCCGGGCAACAAGTGGGCACTTGGAGGCGAGATCATGGGCAAGGTGTTGACGGGCGACGACATGGTGGACTTCCTCACGCTGCCGTGCTACCCGCGTATTGTGCAGCTCGGCTCGAGTATCTGAAGCTAAGGTCCCATCGCTGCAAAGAGCATCCTGGCATGCCAAGGACGAGCTGACTGGGTGATGTGATCCGAGCGGTAGGAATGTTGGGCGGTGGGACTGCTTGGTGATGTCAAGATTGGGAGATTAGTGACTAGCTGACTTAACTACTCTACTGTTGAATCTAGGACGTCAGCGTCCATGTGACGTGTTGTTATGATATTTTATGAATGAATGCACCACCATTTCAAAAGCCAGCACCTCTTTGTGCTTTTTGTGCTTTTTGTTTGTTTGATGGCACAACCAATTTATTCCTCAAATTCCTCATGGCTTAAACCCAACGTTCCGTCGATCTCTACATCCAGATCATTGCTTTCCCCCACAACGTGAAGTGTTTCTAGCAGCATCCAGTTCTTGTAGATCAGCTCTATATCTTGCAACTCCTCGGCGTTCCCACAACGCAAGTTATTTACCTTCTGCCCAAGTCGATATCCTCCCAGTTCCGCCGGCCAGTGTGGGTTGTTATGGGGTACCACGAAGCCCTGCGGTACTTGTGAAGTGCCGTACAGTTCCTGATACCGCTGTCTTGCTGGAACAAAGTACTGATTCCAACGAGCTTCGCGAGCATTCCAGCTGAAGTCCAGCGCTTCCAGGTCCTCTAGTTGGTACTCTTCCAACGTTTTCTTCTTTCGTCGTAGTTCACTCGTCCAATAGCCCAATTTGTACCCCCATGTCGAGCGTGGCCATGCGTCGTCTCGTTGAGGCACAGTGAAGGACACTGGCACGAGGAGATCCCCGTGCATCGACCTGTACGTCTGCATTGCTGGCACCGTCACTTCGCCCCACAAGAAACGCCTCCAGTCCTCAACTTCTGGCACTCCAATCTCCCGCAGCTGCGCCCGAACTTGATCCAAACTATGTCGTCTCGAAGGTTTTTTCGCGGATGCGCAGGCCTTAAGGAATCTCGAGATGGTCGTGCCCAGTTTCATTCCCTGCAATTCTTCTGGCCATTGTTCAGCGCCAGCATTTCGAGTGCTCGGCACTGTAAAACGTAACGGGACGGCGCAGTGACCATGCAGACGCTGGAAAGTCTGCAGTGCAGGCACCAGCATCTCGAACTGACGCTGCTGGTGCCCGGCCGAGCGTGTACTGTATCGCTGGAAGCTCAGCAAGAAACATCGACGAGCAGACATTTCGGCCATGCTATGAAAATGAGACCAATAAAACAAATTCGTATAATGTTCATTTTGATTGCGCCATTTTTGGTGGTCTGACCGAAGTGGTCATTATTGCTTGTCAAATGTATGTACGGCAGATACCCTCTAGCCATAACTGTACGCAAGAGATATAGTACGAAAATCGGTGCGAAATTTACCTGGAGAGGCTCCTGCTGCTGGCGCGTAGAGCGTTGTTGGAAGCGTATCGGACTTGGTCGGCTTCTTGCCGAGCACGCTCGAACTCCTCCTGTTGCAACCGACGAGCTTCCAACTCTGCCATGCGTAGCTGTTCACGGTCTTCAGCCAGAACGAGTTCGCGTACCGTGTAGTCGTCGATACGGCCGACTTTTTCTATGGGCACGCGATGTTTGAGCCTGGGCAGCAGCCACAGCAACGCGTTCGGATCACTGTACGATTCATAGAGGCGCGGATCGGACACAGCCTTAATGTTCGAGTACGGGTCCAGCATGAAGATAAGACTGGGGTCAATGCCCACTTTTTCGTAGGCTACGATGTCGGTGGGACGATTGCCGAAACCAGCCACGAAGACAGGATGCTCAATGACGCGACCAGCGTGAATGAGCGTAAGCTGTAGTTCGTTCAGCACTTGGATCTTGAAAAGGTGCGGAGTCTTGTTGACAACCTCAGTAAACAACGCACCAGTGAGACCAGTAGAATTCGTGATGAGAACACCAGGAGGCAGCGAGATCGACTGTTGCACTGCATTCTCTAAGTGCGTCCTTGATGCCGAAGCCCAGTCGAGTGGACGTGCAGTGAGGTACACGATTCGCATCCCCAGTTCGTGCAACTTGGTGAAGAAGTCGCAGGCTCCCGCATGCAGGAAATCGTACTGGCCAAGACGTAGGGTGCGGATATGGCCCTCCACGTCACTAATTGTAAGCGTGCCATCCAAGTCAACTACTACGACCGATTCGTTCGGTCCCCATAGATGCAGCTTCGCATCCACATAGCGAACAGTGTTTGTGTACTTCTGGTAGTGCTCAAACCGCACAAGATTGGGGCGATCCTCCGTCAGATCAGCGAAGCACAAGTCTTCAGGTGGGATGATCAAGCCGCCTGTAATGAACGTACAGCGACCACGCTCGAACAACTCCATTTTGGTCGGCATTTCTCTCCCGTTTACCAAGATCCTGACCATATCGCCCACACCTGTAGCATAGCTCGTTCGAAAGCGCGACCACGAGAAGGACACGTGCCACGACGTCGTAAGGTATTTCCCGTCCATGTTTTTCACGGCCACAATGTCCACAGCATTTCCAGCCATCTTGTACGACGGTTCGGTGGTCTGTTGATCCGCTGCCGCCACCTGTAATGCGTTGCTATTGGCGCGTGGCAGTTCTCCTCGGAATGATTCGCCTCCGCCCATCGAGTCCGTGGCGGTGCTACTGCTGTCATCGTGACTGAGTCCTCTGGACGTTGGAAAGAGATCTGACTCCTCAACTTTATCCGGCTTGTCCGCTGGCGAAAATGCCGGAAAAAGGTCATAATTGGCGGGGGATGTCGGCTCTGCAGGCTGTACAGGCACCTCTCCGGGGCCTCCTTCTTCCACTGGAGCTGTGCTGGCCATGGGAGCGGGTTCCTTCGTGACTGCAGTGGCTATAGGGATACTAGGGCCGACGCCGAAGAGATCGTAGCTCTCGTGGTCGTCGATTTCGCCTGTAGAAACAGATTTTACCGGCAAAGGGGGAGGTGTCGGGGGCGGTGGCCCTCCGAAGAGGCTCATGGCCTCGCTGTCGTCGATGTCGCCTGTAGAGGAGGCTTTTACGAGCGGGGATACCTGGGTGTTTGAGTCCATTGCTGCTGAATATGAGGCAGGGGCTCCGTGCAGCTAGCTAAATGCGGCGTAATATCTCGCGCATTCACAGCAGAACTGTGCTGGAAGAGCTTATTGAACGTCATGTCACATTCATGATATTCTCGAGTTTTCGACACCCGGTTTTGGTAAATAGAAGTTGAAGTGGATCAGCTCAAAATACACCAAGCAGAAATACCCCAAAGTGAAGGAAGCACTAGCGTCGTCGGGATACGACAAGCACCACTGCGTTCTCAGCTACGTGATGGACGTGCTATTGGATCGGCTGTGGGAACTTGCGAATGAAGACGATGCCCCGAACCGTAGTGAGCGAGTGACGGAGGCACAGGCGTTGTGGCGAGCATTGGAGGTTTTGTTGTCGTCGCTGAAACCTCAGGAATTGACTGTCGGAGAAGGGATTTTCACGAAAACACTAGCGTGTATTCGATCTGTGCTGAGTGATCCAAGTTACTGGATAGTTATTCCACCTGTAAATGACAATAGCGACGATAGCTTCGTGACGGTGTTCGTGTGTGTGAATCGCGTGCTACTCAAGATCGGGAGCCGGGGAGAGCAGGAGCGCACAGCTCTGGTTCGAGATGGCATTGCAGACTTGATCGTTCGATGCGGTGAATCTACCGAGCCGTCCTCAATGTTATCACCCTTTGAGGCGGCTGCTGCGTTGCAAACTCTGCAGTCGTTTGCTACGGATAGCAGGAACCGTTCGAACCTGCAGGTATCCCACATGATTCGGATGTGTATTGGGTTAATGCAAAGACACGCTAGTGTGTATGCAGTGCAGCTTCGAGCATGCCAATTTCTGCATCAGATGGTGCTTGAAGAGGAATGTAAGGAACGTATCGGACGTCTGGGTGGACTGCAGGCAGTCTCGAATGCATTATCACGTTTTGCGGAGGAGACGGACCTTGTGGTTACAGCGTTAGATTTGTTGTTTCTCCTCTGTGTCGAGCTGGGATGTCACGACGGCCCGGTCCAATACCTCCCGTACCGTAGTGCTAAAACTACAGTCTTTCAGGATGTTGTTGCTGCAGTCGTAGATGTGATGCGTGTGCTCCACAGCGTTGAGCTGGTGCAAGCTAGTGGTGTTGCTGTCCTCAACAGGTTAGTGCTGTGCTCCCATGTCTTCTGAAGTTAATCTAATCGAATCTGCCACCTATCAAACCAACAGTACGGCGGTACATTCACCAGTAAGGCAAGCCCTATGCTCGCTCAATATTTGGGATATCTCTGAGAACGGGTTATCGGCGGCTGTGACGGATAAAACTGCATGTGACTTCGTAGAGCTACTCGACTCCCTACTACGTGATACCGTCATATTTGAAGCGATACATCAGAAGATGTCCGGCATTGTTTCTCATCCATCAGACCAGGGCGTATCTCGCGCGCGGTAAGCTCTTTTCCAGAGTTTGAATCTCAAGCATAATGGATCCTTACTGGTCTTTGCCGCTGCAGTTTAAAAGCGTTAAAATGTCAAGTGGAGAGGCTACAGCAAAAGCACGTTGGGAGTGAAGACAGCCGCGCTCGAATGACGTTTGTTTCGAGCCGATTGCAGGCTTTAGTTGACGAACTGAGCCGTAAAGCTGTTATCGAATCATTCAACTCGAAAAGGGAGCAGTTAGTTCGTGCAGATGCGAACAGAATTGATTACAACGGTTATCATCAAATTGTGTTCTCAAGTGCAAACCCGACAGTGTCATCCCACGCATCGACATATTCGGATGACGGTAGCGGAGACGAGCTCCCGGTAGACTCAGCGGGAAGTATGAACTATTTGAACGAGGTGAGCGACGACAACGCTTCTGGTTTGCTGCGTGGTGAACGCACTGGATACTTCAATAACTTTCTCCAGCAATCCCAGGGTCACAGCACGAATACCTCTACCGGTCGGATTGGTTCGCTTCCGATGACCGTCGCTGAGTTGAACAGCACGAACCATCTAGACACTTCGTGCGAAATGCCTTATGGAGTTAAACGTTGCACAAAAGATCATTTAACTGCTGTAAACCAAGCAGGATTCACGGAGCGGGGCCCAGACCCGATCGTGTTGAATGGAGACGCAGGAAAATGGCAAACACTGCACGATACAAAGTATCGTGAAGCCGAGCATAGTCATATCGACATTTCAGATAATGAATTTGAAAAACGGCGAAACGTGTACGATGTGAGCACTCGCGAAGTGCAAAACGTCCAATGTTCGTCCCACAAACTAAATGAGCGGTACCGCATCGTTTTACACCGCTCAAAGGAGCAGAGCAAACTCTTGGCACTTCAAAACGTGCGCATTGCCAACTACAGCAACGAGCAGCAGCAAATACTTCGACGCATGCGCACTCTTGAGAATTCGTTAGATGAAGCAGAGCGAAATTGTAAGGTGGAGCGTGCACTTCGATTGGCTGAGACAGTTCAAAGTGAGCAGCTCTCGCTAGCGCTTAACGATTCGGTTCGTGAAGCCAAATCCCTTGCATCTCAACAGTCGAGCGTGGTTCATGAGCTACAACAAAATGATCATTTGAGAACGGAGTATATGCTGCGAACACGCGAAAGTAAGCACAGTTTACAACGAGTGGAAATCGAGCGGGATGACGCGCTTCTTCAGATTGAAATCCTGAAGCAAGAGAAGGTAAATTACTGTTGGCAGAACCGCGTCAGTTATATATTAATTCACTAACGATTTTGTCTGAATGCTACAGATGGAGATGTTACAACAACTCGCAGAGTGTCGAGGTGAAGGGCGTGAGTCCCTCTTAATGCGAGAAGAAGACGTCAATGTACGACGTCCTGGAATGTTTGATGAATTGACAAAAATATCAACGACAAAAACTGGAGCTCAGAAAACGAATCCTGAGATATCGACTTCTCGTAGAAATTCACTCCCAACCGAAGTGCTGGCTATTCATCTGTCAGAATCGGCAAACCCTCAATCCATGTCTTCGCCTCCCCGGTCAGCCAGTGTGTATCCCATACACACTCGTATCAGTAGAGTCAACGGAGATCTTAACGACGATCCCAACTCGGTTGATACTTCAGAGATACAAAGCTGTTTGGTTTCAGTTTTCGAGTCGCTTGACACGTCGATTGAAGGAACAAATGAGGAAGGCATTCATGTGTCTACCGTTCGTCGATTCTTTATGGAAAGCGGATTGCTACAGGCTCCAAATGTCCTCCCTGTTGATGTCGACGTCGTTTTGGCTGGAGTATTGGCTCAAGCTCAATCCAATCGAAGAAACTCATTATCTCGGAAAGACTTCAGCAGTACATCACAGGAAACATGGGCGCCACCTACCGGCTGGGCAAAGTTAAAGAAAAGGAATTCGCCAACAAAATCCGCAAGTTTTGTCGGCGACGTCAAACGATTTCGCTTTTTCAGCCAGGATGCATTCAACGAGGCCGTGACGTTGGTAGGAATGCGCAGATTTCCACGATTTGATTTGCTGCATATGCTACAAACTGTGGTGGCTTTGTATTTGAGACCATATATGCGTCAACGACAACCATCATTATCGATACCAACAAATCAACTAAGGAGGTCATCGTCAACATGCTCATTGAATCGAAGATCCGGTGTCACCGTTGCATCACCCTCTCAAGTTTGTACTCGAGCCTTGAAATCCATTCTGAATGAACTAGCACTGCACGTGGGTTATGGAAACGAAAAAATACAATCAAGAAGCGCAAGCATTAATTCCGGACAAGTACGCTCTCACTCGGACCCTCCCGCATCATTGAACCAATCGTATAAACGCGATGACGTAGTCTATTCGATGCTAGAGATGACTGGAATTCTGAGTCGAGAACAACGTCCACTTGGCACAATTTGTGAATTCTACAGCGCACAACACCTTCCCAACGCCACTGCGGCAGCTGCAATCTCAATTGTCAAATCTGAGCTATTTGGATTGAGTTTTGAACGCGTGCTTAACTTCGCAATCGATTTCGACTTAATTCCATCATTTATGGATCGCGTGAGTCTCAAACGTTTGCACACAGAAGTCGCTGGACTACTCAAATCATATTTCGCCCTTCATGACAAAGATCCACCGACTGGTGTCGACGCGGAGACACTGAAGAAAGTTGCGTTTGAAATGATTCTGGCCCGACTAGCATTAGAACTTTTCGGCTCTAAGCCTGGCTACGAAACACCGGAACTACAGATTACAGGACTTCTGCAGTGGTTAGATAACTCGCCTGGTCGTGAGAAGATCATGCGTAAAGCCGATATCCCACTCGTTATCCGCTTTTCTCGACAACTCTATTCAGTCAAAGCACAGCAATAACCGCTTCATTTCAATTTACTGTTTCTACTTGTACAAATTACTAGTTTGAATTTGCAAACTCGCCCCACTCAATACAAGTTGTTCGATAGGTACCGTGGCCACCACTAGAATACTGATTTCGGGCCGAACAGAATGATGTGGAGCTTCTAAAGCTTTGAAAAGGGGGCACAAAAAATCGACCGGTTGATTGGGCTCCGTCGGTTTACGTCTCGTATTTTCGGTAACCATTTCAGGTGGCGTAGTTGTTCCTGGTAAACACGAGCTGCTCACCTGTAAAACCACAGGAACGCCCTCCGGGCATATGGGACCGCGACGGAAATTGCCTCTGCTATCGATAATCTGAAGCTGCAAATACCCCATCGCTCGTAAGCCAGTGAAGTAGACGACATTTTCTTTGGCTGGAAGTGTAAACTTTGGAGAATCCTCAAACAGCGAGATTATTTTCAGGCAATCTGGGTAACACAATGCGCTGCCAACGTGATTGCGAACGAAATGTTGGTGAACAGCTTCAATGACATACTTTTGCATAAGAACAGATATTCAAAAAAGTTTCTTGTCAGATCGTTCTTGTCATGTAACTCGAAGTAGTTGGTAATACACTAAACGTACCTTTGTCGACAAGAATTTATCCAACGGCAACTTCAGTGGGCCGTCTATCGGTTCCGTCCAAGATGAGAATGCGTGAACTCGATCGAGTAAAAGTATTTGGAACTTGTCCAACGTGTAGTATTCCGGTGCATTGGCTTTCGAACATGGCAGACGCATAAGTGAGAGCCATCGAATTGGAACACGGTTACGTCGAAGTTCTTCGAATAACTGCCAGGTAGCTGGATCAAGAACGCGGTCTCGAATGCTTACCTGCAAAATCAAAACAAAAAGCATTAGTCAACATAGATCGTTGCAAGCTTCTAAAAGCGATGCGGCGACGCACCGTATCCAATCGCCAAATATCCGTCAGTATTACTGCTCGGATTTGTTGGAGTACAAGGCGTTCATGGTTAATAAGCGCTGGAATTGGTTTCCGATATTCGCAGTCACTACCGCTCGATACGAGGATGCTTTCAATACTAGTTTTGAATGATGTAAGCAATTCCAGCACAGGCAATATTCCCTTCGTATGACGTGGATTTGCCGGCATCAGCGTCGAGTTCACCTGGTACCCTCTGTTTGCTGCCATCACCGCTAGCTTTGCTACCATTTTCTCATGTCGCTCTCTGCGTAAGTAGTGGGGATCCCACAACGTGGTGATTTCGGTCGTTGTTCCACTTGCAGCTACTGAATCTTTCAGAAGTTGTGGACCAAGCGATTCACTTTTCCAGAAATGTGGGATGGCGCTTACAGTGGACATCCACGGGATGGCAGCCAGCTTCTCAATAACAAACACGACTTCTGGAATGAGTATGTGTGCTACGATCTCTGCGGTGTCAAGTTTACTCTCGTTTGGCATTGTGGGCCATGCGTTCAATATGAAGGTGGTGCAACATTCAAGCAGCAGTTTATCCTGGTCAGCTTTCAATGTAGCGGCATAAACATTTGAAATAACTCCACGGAGTGTCAGTTCATCCCACGAAGCACTCCGAAGTTCGTTAGCGAATGTCTCCTTCTCTGTATGCAGAGTCACCATCGAACGAACTGCTGCGCACAGCTCTGTATCTCCAAATTCCGCATTTGCTTTCCACTGAGCAAACGGAAAATGATCACGACAAGAAACAACAGCATGGAATACGCCCAGTTGTTTCATGCATCTCTCTTCTTTCTCACTGAAAATCGAAGTAGTATCCGCCACATCATGTGAAGCTGCTACAGTGCTTGCAAATGCCAAGCCATCGAGTTCGTGCTTCAGTATAGAAAATGTGTGGTGTAAAGCTCGCTTCAGGGAAAGAAATCCTGTTCCCAATTCTCTGCGAATGGCAATTTGACTGACTCGCATGCTTTCGAACTCGGCGTACACGGGTTTTTTGAGTAAAGATATCCATAAACGGAAGTCAGAATGAATATTTTCATCCTGAACTAGCTCGTAGATTCTGTTGAGTTGTTCTAGTCGATCGCTGCATGAATGTAAGTTAGGGAGTACGATCCACTGGCCTGTCTCCATAGCGGACATAACCATTTTCTTGAAACCAGCTTCATCGGTGCGCAATAGCTGGATAGTGTCAGTAGTATCCATCGTTGCGCCAGCTCGTCTCGCCACGTTTGCTACTGCATCCATAAAGCTGATTGTTAAAGGACAGAATACAACAATTGGAGTCTTGGAACTTGAAAATGACTGCCACGTGTAGAACAAATCTCGTTGACGATCGGGGGCCTGAGTTTGTGCAGAATACGCTGCTGCGGCCACAAGTGTGGGAAGCGAAGGAGTATTTGTCTCCGTCACGGTTAGCGAGCAGAATGTCGATGTGACTGGTACTGAGTAAATCCGCTGTAACTCACGCTCCGTGAAGTCTTCAAGCTCACATATAAATCTCTGTGGATGAATAGCTACCACGATACACAGGCGTATAAATGCGTCAATTGGAACCGGAACATTCCACTCACTTGAGCTCATTGTTTCTTGTTCGAACATTATTTTCCACGCAATCTGACCTCCTTCGACGGTCTGCATGGTCTGGATAAACTGCCTAAGAGTTCCTGACGCCTCTGCTAAGTAACAGACTGCAGACCAGACCTTCGCTTTCATACCTGTCGGACGAAGCTCAAGTAAGCTTTTCATTGTTGGCCTACAGATGTCATAACCATCAGTAGGACCAATAAGCGACAGCAAGCGAACAAGTAGCTCGATAACAGTGGAAAGTCGATTGTGTGGACTAGCTTCAGATGACACTCCCAATATATCGGAGCCCATTGTACACGGTTTTTGTTCTTCCATGCGCCGCTGCCATATACGAAATGCCAGTAGAAATTTAAAGAGTAGACAATCTTCATCATGAAGATTTATAATGACACACTGCTGTACATAACTGGTGAAATAAGCCATGACCTCTTCCAAATTACTGTCGTTCTTATTGCTCGTTTCGCCAGCACGAACCAACAACTGCCATACCCGCGAAAGAGGAAACACGTCCTCGGTTCCAGAATAGCCTCCGTGATCCAGATAATTGAACTCACGCCAAGCCCAGACTGCATCCAAACATCGTCTTGCAACAGCGACGTAACTCGACAGGCTATCCCAGTGAATCTGGATCTTTGCAATAGCTTCGGACTTTGTGCTTTGCAGTGTGTTTGCAGCACTTCGGTTTGCGATAATTCTTAGTGCTTTTGAGTTATCCGCGTAAACCCCTTCAACATGTTCTGTGCTGAAGAACTCCAGTAGTTCTTCTTCGAGACCATAAACTTGTTCGTCACAGACCAAAATCTCGTGCTGCAGCGTTCGGATCTCCGTTATCTCTCGCAGTCGTCCTTGAGACTCCAGTAGTTTCTGCAGAGCCTGTGTTTCCACGAACGGGACAGTCAGTTCAATCTGAATTACTGTAAGCTGACTCAGATACTTTGCCATCCACTCCGGCGTGGCATTTGAATTTGTGTACACGAAAAAGACACTACACGCGTCACTGCTGAATTCAAAAACTGGAGCTTCTAGTGGATCAATCTCCTCCGTGGGATCCTCGGGAGGGTAACACCAACAGCGATATCCGTTACCGTTGCGTTTGATACTGATATCACGGTTTATTGCATCAATGACAGCTCTTCGTTTTGCTGAGAGGAATGAGTGTAAGCCTTGTAAGCGATCTTTACAGATATCCAAAATAATTAGGGGCGTTTGTCGTTTTACACTTGCCTCCACTTCTTTCCAGATCCCGGCGTTAGTCGACGTATTGTTGCCTGATACAACAGTTAGCTTTCTCGTTTCTAGGTGATTTTTGAGCCAGTCCGAAGCCACACCGTAAGGATCAATTAGGAGAGGTAAACGATAGCAATTCAAAGCGATGACTGCGTTCTCTAGCGTACTTTCGTCATTTGGTGGCAACCCATTCAACTCCATCTTGGTAAGTTCGGAGTCTCGAGTTCGGAAAATTTCATGCAGTGGTCGACGCTGAGACGACGGCAATACTGAATACGGTGTCACACAGTCTGTCCAAAGCCGATGAAGCCGTAAGCGTGCAGAGTAATTAAGACATGATGCGTAGGCTATCACTGCTGTAGCTAACAGCAGGTCACCTTTCCAATGTTCTGCAAAGTCAATGTACGCGTCATACCGCTGCTGCCACTTCTCACGCGTAGAAGATAATACTTTCCACGCTACGCTTGTCAGTTGCAGCAGGGACGTCGTGTCATGAAGTTTCTCATCTGCTCTCTGTCGCTCTTGCTCTGATAAATCTCGTTGTGTGCCAGCCTGTTGTGCGGATGTACTTTGATTATAAATCTCCACTTTACTCTTGACTACTTGTTTTTCTGCTTCCTTTAAAAGCTCCTTTTCACGTTCTAGTTGAGCTTGTTTTGGTAGAGCCAACACAAAATCTAACGCAAACGAGGTGCATTTCTGAACCCACTCGCACAAGAAACCAGCAATCTCGTGCACTGACGCAAACAAATCCTTATCAAAGTCAGGTGACCGACAAATCGGAAGCAATACACTCAGCATCTTTTCCGTGACATTTCGAACGTCAAATGTCATCAGCGTTTTCCAGAATGCTGCCGTTTTGGCTTGTATGGCGACATTTGTCCAGTAGTTCATGATAATCTCGTCTGGATCCATTTCATCACGTCCTTCAACTGGTTCAATACCAAGAATCACACCAAGGCACTCGGACAGCTGATAAATGGAGGAAGGGATCCTACCCAACGACGTGAAGCCACGAATTTGATTACGAAGACGTCGTCTGGCAACTCTTTCAGCGTCAACTGTACAGACGTCGTCGACTTTATCTGCAGTATCAGCCGCTTCGTCCTTCTTGTCATTTTCTTCAATGACTTCCTCCTCTTCACAAGCCTCGTGAAAAACTCGAAGTGTACATTTAATTTGATCAAACGCATCCCGAGAGTCTTTAATCAAATCAAGATACTCTTGCGTCACTGTAGCAAGTCGCTCGCGCTGAGTGACGACTAAAGTAGTGGCTAGCTCAAGAGCTCTCGTAACTTTATCCATCGCAATTTTCTCTCTCTCCCAGCTGCCAGACATCTTCCGTCGTAGTTCTGTCTTTTCGAGCATTTCTGGAAGTAGCAACTGAGCTTGAGTCTGCTCGGTTTTCAGGATTTGGGCGGTTTGGTCAATGAATTCCAGGCCCGCTTTAAAGCGCGCTACGTTTAAAGATATTGTGCGTTGTAGCGTATCATAATGTGAGATAAACAAACCTAAGTGATCCGTAAGCATGCTTGGTTCCAGCTTCACAAACGGAGACACGAAGCTATCCCACACTGGTGTAGTCTTTGCAGTTTCCTCATTGTCATTCTGGTGGTGCTTCACAAAGGGTTCGATTACATCTGTACGGGCTTCTTTTGTTTGCTGATCTTTCAGAAAGCGGCTTGTAATTTCATATATCTGCTCAGCAGCCTTGGAAAGCTGTAAAATCGATTCAATGTCTGTAGTCATAGAGGACTGGTTCAGGCATTTTTGTGCCATCGTTGACAAGTTGGTTGCTGACCATGATCCGAAGTAGTTGATGTCGGAGCTTTTTAAAATGTTCGGGTACCGCCACAAAATGGACGCCCAACCCGTGGGTTGTGTTGCTGTGTCATTTGGTGAAAGATTGACCACCAGCTGAAGCTTCTGCCTGACACACTGAAAGAAATAGTCCATTATCGATCTTTTTGATCGAAGAATTGAGAGTGCTTGCTGAGGGCTAGTCACGGATTGTCGGCGAGGTATTTGAGCGGGATTGAGTTTTCTTTGGGCGATTTCGCGTAAAATAGTAAGTATTTCTTCATCGAGATCGTCGTACGTGATGACTTCGGGCGGCAAGTTGTGTCCTCCAAGAAACTCATCGATAATTCGGTACGGATATGCCTCTGGATTCAGATAAGCGTCCTTCACTATAAGGACTAGCGATGCATCGCGAGCCCGAATACTTTTCAGCATTGCAGCTCTTATAGTTTCATTCCACTTTCTACAATCTGTACTGTCATCATTCATTTCGTTTCTTCGAGCAAATTCGTCTGGAATATGGTAAATGGTCGAGATCTTTTTACAGATAAAACATGCCAGACGAGTGATCGTGACGAGTTTCCTTCCAGCTCCACCCAGTAAGAGCATTGCTTTTCTGCCCATTCGTAGCAGTCGACTAACACGCAAGACACGCTTGATAACGTCTGAGCACATAACTGTCTCCATCGATACCGGGGTATTGGAGGAAGAACTGTTCATCGTCATCATACTTCGCTCAACCAGAAGTTCGAGCTTTGGTATTTCGGTTACTTCATGATAGCCATTTCTATAGACCCCAGTAGTACTGTCCCCCAAATACGAAAAAAGGAGGTCGTTCGCAAACCAATTTTGGGTTCTATCTTGACGTACCTGGCTATCTGGGTAGAATACTTCATTTGCAACCCCAAATGTTGTCAGCGCAATGTCGATCGTGTGCTGATGAAAATTAAGCGATTCCTTCGAATCTATAATGCAATCTCCAAACAAACGCGCACTTTCATGACACCATAACCGAGACAGCGCCGGCTTCTCAGCAAGTGTTAAAGGAGGTCGAATCTCGCAGCAAATCGTTTTTACAAGCTGAAAGAGTTGTGCTGTACGGAAGTTGTAATGAAGTTTGATCGGGTTGAACGTTGCTTCTTTCGAAAAGATAGTAAAATCGTTGCTTGAAGTCAGAAGTCGGTATAACTTCAGGCTTGCTTTAACAATAGAGGATAGTACGTGCTCTGATTCTCTGATGCTAGCTGTATTTGATCCTTTTACCGCAGATGCGGCTGGTGACTGCGATGGGAGTGAGTCTGATTGCGAAATACTTTCACAAATTGTGGTAAGGTCCGAATCCACAAAGGGCAGCAGCGCAATAGGAATAAACCTACGTGTTAGGCGTCCAACATCATCGGGTCGATTTGGGCTGCGTCGAGTACTTGGAGTCGGTAATTGTAATGTCATGAACGGAAGACAGTTGTCACATCTTGTCACAAGGCTAGTAGCAGGATCAACGACGGTCTGATACTCCGCCAGCATGCGTAACAATTCGAATGCCGAGTCCATCCTGCGATTTGGATCGAAGCAATGCAAATCATCAACAAAAACGTAAACCGTATTCTTCGAATCCGGGATGATCGGGTTATCTGAAAAAGAGTTGGGATCTCGTTTATTGTCTCCTTGGCGATCAATGCGGATTCGTTGAAGAGCAGTCTCCAAATGTAGCAGTACGTCACTAGCACCAATATAGTATCCAGCATAGATCTTTTCAATAGAAGTGGATTCCTCAGTAGCAGTTTGATCTGAATCTGTAGCATCCACATGCTTTGGTTCTTCTTCAGGTGAGACTGATGCATTCGGTTTATTAGCCGTTATCTGCGCGATTGCTGCGCTCAAAAGAATCCAAGCCGATCCGCACACAGTTTTCCCGCAATCCTTGGGGCCAGTAATAATGGTAGGATGGTTCCCAAGAAGTAGTATGCCAGACAAACAAATCGTTGACGAAATCGCCGGAGTGGGAACTACGAGTCGGTTTAGCTGTGAGCATAAAGAACAACTTATTCCAACCTCAGACCCTCTTTCAGCCGTGCTTTGTCCACTTGGTGCGGATCCCAGTAATATTTGTGACCAGCGGGTATAGTACTCAATCCAGGGTATCCATTTAGAGCCAAATTCAACAGAGAATCCATAGTCGTATATCGTCTGCTTGTGTGAAATTGCCCCTCCATTAGCAATTTTTGATCCGGTATTACTCTTATTCGCGTCATTGTTGCTCAAGAGACTTTCGGCCAGAGTACCATTTGGGAAGAACAACATGACCAACCGTTTTAACGAGGACTGCTCGTTATTAGGACCATGAAGAATTAAATCATACAAGAACACATGAAATTTTCGGCGCTCCAGATCATCCATGGTGCTCCCCACTCCCCACACAAGCGCCTGTAAGAATAGGCAGTGAATCGCAGTATTGCGCTGTTTATCACTCGTCAACGAGCAAAACTTTTTCCATGACTGTTTCAGCGAACTGTGAAATAGCGCAAGCGTCCACTGAACTCGCAACACCCGTTGACCACTGTTATCGCAGTTTTGAAAATTTGTTTCAACAAATTCCAGAGTAGCTGGGACAAATTCAGACACTAGCGTGTCAAGTATGCCAAAGATGAGTTGTACGTACTGTTCGAACTCCGTCCTCCGGAGTATTTTCCAAACTGCGTACACATTTACCCCCACTTGGTCTAAACTACGATAATGTCCGTCCACATGTACCACGCCTACTCGAGACAGAAAAGATGGCGAAGCGTTCGTCAGTGTTGGTGACTCCATTATAATGCGAACATGGTGAGGAACTACTAAAATCTTTCCCGATGACAATCGTAAGCCTTTCCGGTATCCTGGAATATCATCCTGAAGTTCTTCAACGGTGTAAAACAATTGCTCACTCCATAAGCCATCGAGGTTGCCGTCAAAAACAAGCCACGTTTGGGTACGCTTGTCTCTTTTATAAAATCCCTTCGCTTCCTGGAGTAGTTTGTATAGCACACCGTGTGATTGATCATCAGCATCGAGGGAGAGCAGTTGACCCAGCCGAAGAGCTCGAGGGCAAACCACAACACACCGCGTTGGAGCTACTAATGTAGCTTCACTTGCATTGCAAACGCTCATTTTACGAGAGCTAGTTCGGTTCGTAGCACTTCTCCTGTAGGTTTCGGTAAGGGCCCGTGAAAGTGAAACGTACAAGCTAGTCTTCCCCGCTTGAGCCTCACCTGACAATACCACCGCACGGCTATTCCTCATTACTTGGAGAAGTTGTACCATCTTCATGCCAAACTCCACTCCAAAATGCTTCCATTCTTCGTTTGTTCGAACATAATTCTCCACGTAGTTTTCAAGATTATGTACCAATCCAGTGGTTGATAGCGAGGGGCTCCCAAAGTTTCCTTGTCCCTCGTTATTCAGTGTATCGAGATCGCCGGTGAGAGCATCCGAACTGAAATCTCGTAATATCGAATTGATCAATTGGAAATTTGCTGCTGATATAACCGACCCCATGCATTCTTGAATGGCTAGGTAAACACTTCGGTGCTCCATCCGTTCTTCGTCACGTTTCGCCATAGCCTCTGCAGTAGCATCATTCAAAATAGGCGTTTCTGTTGTTGACACGTCTTCATGCTCTTCATCTGAAATCAACAAGCTGCACCGACCTCGCCTATGATGCTCTTTTTCAAGATTGTTTAACTCCATAGCACGCTTCACCACACTTTTTACCAAACGCATGTTAACGAGTCGAGACCCGAGAACGTTGACTGCATTCGTTGTCTCGGATGAGTGACTCATGAGCTCGAATCCACGTTCACATGCTCCCAGGGCAGCAACTAAAAGCTTGGACAGGTCTGACGCGTGCACAAATCTTGCGCATTGAAACTCGAACTCAGCTAGCTTCTCAATATCTGGTGACTGCACAACAACAGTTCGAAAGAAAAATCGTGCTTCTTGGACTAAACGTTTTTCTCGAGGTGTGCCTTGTTTTGGGGATCTGGTTGTTAATGTCAGGAGAAATAGAGCTCCACGTCGTAGACGTACTCGATCTCCAACAAGAGAGCATTGCGCATGTCTTGCAGCGAGCCCACTCATCACTTGTGCACACAACATCGTTACCATGGACACATTTACTGGGTCCAACAGTTGGAAATTGTCAATACACAGCCATGCCCCAGAGGAAGTGGTAGCCTTGATATAGTTAACCAATTCGTCGAATACCAGCTCCCTATTTGCGCACTGAAACGTGACGTCGAGTCGACCACACAAACGAGCTAATTGGTGGCAGATTGTGGTCTTTCCAACTCCAGCAGCACCCTCCAAGCAAGCTCCTTTAACCATCGTACTAACAGCTTGTGCAATTGCATGAAAACATCGCAATGTGAGTGGTGTTACTAGCATTCCAGCTGAGCCATTACCCAAATATTCAAGTCCATAAGGCAAATTCAATGAAGTCATCATCGTGACACTGAGCACGCTGTCGATAAAATAATAGCGCGGCTGTGCAATCCAGCATAAACTTGGCGAATAATGCGGATACGTGCAACTCTCACACTTACTTTCACCTCTTTCTTCCACCCATGTACCGCCAACTTCTGCTAGTGCACTAGTGCTGACATCCCGAAGCTGCGCTAGCAGTAGAATAATATTCCCAAGTGCCACTTTCGCGTGTGGATAAGCCGTCACTCTCATCTCTTTGCTTACAGCATCAATGTTCTGGATTAAATTGTCCGTAACTGCAGTCCATGCTTTTCTTTGGTTGGGATTTTGATAGGCTTGCTCCGACTGGAGTGTCCATACATGCTGAATCGCAGCAAGTAGCGATTGCTCGGGCCAAATCAAACACCATTTGCGAAATTCTTTACGAGGCAAATCACTGTAAGCCGCACGAATGGATGCATGCAGGATTGTTGTCATCGAAGTCTCCAGTTTGGCCAACCACGTCGGCATTGGCGTGTCCTTTGTGATGATCGGGGAGCCAAGAGGAAATGGCTCTCCGACTGAACTAAGGAGAGCTGTGATTTCATTTGCAGCATTTGTTTGAACACTGTGGATACCAGGGAAGCATCGAGATAATGCTTTCCAGAGTGAAGCATCGCTTGGTACGTCTGCAAGAGCCAATGCCGTTACAAGTTCGAGATCCGACAGGAAGTAAAACCGGGAAAAGCTCGCCCGTTTGCTATCAAATCCGACTCGGACATCTCCTCGTAGGGAGTCCAGAATTTCTTGACACTGTTCTAAGTCGGATATCAAGCTCCTCGCTGGAGAGTGAAGAGCTTGATCTAGGCCCACTGTCGAATTTGATCGCATATAATATTCTGTACAAGCTGGTTTGCGGAGTATAAAGGCGTGGCTTAATTGATAAAGCGTGGCTGCGCTGGCAAAGAGCCGAGATGAAGTCGAATCATTCTCAACAATACCAGCCGCGAAAAGTGGTGTTATCTTGCGCCATCGATGCTCGACTAGTGTCAACATTTCAACAACTTGCCCCATTTCAGATACAAACGTTTGCCACAAGGCGATCTCATCGATGAAAGGCCCAGCGTGGGACATACACGATAGCGTTTGAAGCCGTAAGAGATGGTCTTCCATAATAGACACGATTTTTCCCCCACACTCTTTCTCTAATACGAGATTAAATGTTTCAGATTCGGGATCATCTGTCTTTAATAAAGGAGCAAGCACCGTGCTTAAACTAATTGGATGTCTTGAGGGTACGAGCTTGAAGCTAGTTGTTTCCCACTCGTCCCTTATCTCGTGTAAGGCACGTTCAATCTGTTGCTCTTGCGTTGCGTTGCAGCTAATATCGACGATATCACTGATCCTTTCGAACGCTCCATTTTCTAGAAGTTTCAACAAAGTGATTAACTCTTCAGACATAAAATCGATACCAAGCAGCCCCGACACTGCCTTCATGTGTCGTTCTTTCATTGATGGGTTCTGAATCGCCACAATGAGTCGGACAGTCTCGCGAAAATCTGCCATCTGCTTCCGAACTGTTTCGGCAGTGATCGCAGCCGCAGCCGAGTTCAGAATCAACATACTAGAGACATCGGACACGACTGTGAGCATTTGCTGCAGTGTGTGCATCCCTTCCTTCCCTGGCAACTCGAATATATTCCCACGCAGCCATCTTGAGTTCATTTCACGAAACTCTCTCACGGTCTTCCATAATCGTTCGTAGGGAGCCATTTCTTCAGCAATGTCATCCAATTTACCAAAGTCCGTCGGTTTCCACTGAAGTTTCTGCTCTTCTTGGATAATGGTAGCCATAGCTTGCCTAAAGCTGAAAATATTGTCTTGCATCTTTGCAAGCTGAATGACATAAGTTGCTGCGTGCCGTAGGTCTCCCTTCTTCGCGAAGCCTCGGACTTCGCCTTCAAACTCCTCAATCTCAGCCTGAAACCGGGATCGTTTTGCGATAAACATGGACTCGATTCGTGATCGCTCGTCAACAAGAACAGACTCGGCTTCTTTCAGCAATTTCTCGATCTGACTTCTCCACTTAAGCGTCTTGGCAGTTGATGAGAGAAGATCCAACGAAAGGGAAAAGCCTTCATGTTCTGTCGGTACGTCATCTACCTCAACATTTCCGATGTGTATATTTTCTCGCTCAAAGAGCAGGAACCGAAGACGCTGCTTGATAATGTTGGCCTTATCTTGAAGTTCTTGGAGCATCGCTGACTTCAGAGACTTCACGAAAGTTTCGCCATCTACAAGCTCGTACAAATCCAAAGGTTTCTTCGCGAGGCGAGCGGCGATCTCCTTATATTGCTGGCGTAATTCAGCATTTATCCGACCAGTTCTTTGCTCAAACGCTTGAAGGAGACGAATCGTCCACTGGGCCAGATCTGTATGTAGTCTCTTATTTACTTGTCGGCAGTCCACTGAGAACAGACCTAAATGTTGCGAGTGTCTGTTGTCAATTGCAAGTCGCAAAGCGGTAGTCTGCACACGCTCCATCTCAGCTCGATACGTCTCCAGCTCGCTGTTTTCTTCCAGATGAAAACAGTCAACTGAGTTCACATAGCGGTGTGTCAGTGCGAACATGTCATAATCGGCCTGCAACTTCCGCAAGTGCGATAAATTTTGCTCGATGATCGCTCGGATTCTAATCGTCGCAACGACAATATCATCCTCTTGTGCAGCTACATTCCACAGAAATGGCGTCGATGTGGTCGACAACACAATTGGTTCTTCGAATTGCGTCTCAATACGACCAAGGTTGGAGAATTGCTTGGGTATATTGTGAAGGACATTCAACAGACGACTCGGGATGTCCACTAGAGGGTCCCGAAACTAGACGAAAAGAAACATACGTGTGAGTAAACAAATTCTATCAAACTAGGGGACTATGGTATATTTCATAGAAGTGTGATGTACCTGTATTTGTCCTCCATGAAGCACCAGCGTCGTCAGTAAACCTGGAAACGCCGGCCGCTCTTCGTCCCGCGAGTTGGCGTAATTTTCTTCATTCACTCCACCATATCGCTCAAAAAAACTGACGTAAGCTTGAATAGACTTCATGATAAGCGAGCGAATTTGTAGTGACATCACTGCTGCTACCGTGTCAAATAGATGCCGCAATCGAAAACTCACTGCTGCCTCTGACGTATGAATAGAAAACGTTTCTGCTCGAATAGCACTTTCAAACATCATCTTCGATTTCATGTACCAATTTTCCATGACAAACTCTTTCGCTTTAGCTGAAAAACCGAGTTGGGCTCGTTCGAACTCGATAATATCCATAGGCTCGATACCATCGTTATGACCCTCGATGCCCGGTAGGTCTACCAAAGTTATTGATGCATAAATGCCATGCCACATGTGGCGAAGAGCTCGAACTTGTGGGTTCGACAAGATGAGCAGCGACATCAACTTGGACTGTACACGTTTCCGTCGAGCTGCTTTGCTATTTACCGATTCCGATTGAGAAAAGCGGTTAGTTGTCCTGGCTTGCTTTGCGCTTGCTTGTCTTCGGTGTCTTGAAACTAGATACTTCAGATCTGCCATACAACCATTAGGTCCGTCACTGCTTCCCCACTTCCACTTTATCGGTAAACGAGCGTGAGTGGGTGCTCCTTGTGGAATTCCCAGTCGATCGCACGACTCCGAACGCATCAGTAAATAATTCAGAATGGCTTTCTTGGCACTTGCATAATAATTGTACACAAACTCTTGATGTGCCACTTCCAAAACTCTCTCGATCTGATCACTCGAAGGACCATCAATGTACTTTACAGCAGCAGCCACGACTCGTGCTTCTAGATCAGCTGGAAGAGGAGCAAGGTAACTGCGGTCGATGACCTTGTCATCGGACAAGTACTCAAAGTACCGTTGTTCAGGTGGTGAGTTCTGAAGCAGCTTTTTTCTTCGCATTCGAAAAGAGGAGCTTAAAAAACTGGGTTTCTCAATGAAAACTACACCTCCAGAATGTTTAGTTAGTTGCCCATACTGTGATGCAGACTTCTCTGTCATCAGCAATGCTGCTGCCGGTGTAAAGTTCGATCCAATGCGATTCGAGGGGAGCAAATACGACACATTCTGGTCAGGTTCTACACAAAGTGTACGGCATAGCCGATCGAAAAGCTGCGGCACCATCCGAGTGTCCTCTCCCTCCAGCTTGGTAAGCGTTGACTCGGCTTCTGCGTCGTTTCTTTCATCTGACTCTTCTAGCATAGATGTATTGATACGACTGATTCGCGGGCTTGGTGATCGCCGATGTAGCCTTTCCAGTTGTGTTGAGCGAGGAGAAGCCCTGCTATCCGAAGAGGTCACCACAGAAGGAAACGTCGGTCGTCGTGGATTCGAAGGTCCAAATGAAAAATCGGGTACGTCCATAGACCGATCAAACACAGGATTAAGTTGTATCGATGATGAGAACGTAGACCCCGACAGAAAAGAATACCTAAACTTACGCAACGCAAAGTTAGTCTAAAGTTTGCATTGGAATACAGCACTTGGTATTTTACTTGGCTGGAGGTGTTGGGGTTGTTTGAAGAGCTGCCTGGGCACGTAAATTCCGCTTCACGACACTTTCTCCCGTACGAATCTCGTACTTCAGTTGTGGAGACGAATGCTGTAACGGTTGATACACACAAAACTTAGTTTTGCCCCTGTAAGTTCAGTTGTAAGTGACTCCTACCGAGTCACGCGAAAGTAGGTGACGGTGAACGACACCATCGACACACAAAATCACTCCAACACCGAAGTTCAGTTCTACCTGTTAAAAATATTGAAAGCAACCAACGGTAATTGTCAATAATCTTGGTATCAGTCAGTCGGATAAAGATACGTACTCTTCCACATTGACTCATGGCGTTCCCCAATTTGTTGACGATGGCACTTAGCCATTCCTGTGCTCTTTTTGAGTCAGCAGCATTACCACAGCACGCAGCCATTTCCACAAAACTGAAGGCAAAAACGTCGCCAAGCCCAACAACGCTAGGTGCTCTGCTAATGCTTTCAGTCGATGCCAGTGCGTCCGAGTTGGAAACCGTCGATGATAGTGTAGCTACGAGCGCTGGATCAGGCATCTCGGAGTCCACTTGAAGGCAAAATTTGTTGAGGAATTGCTTGTCGGGTTCTGCAACCAGTAAGAGTAAAGAGTCTACAATACGAACAAAAAAACAGTGCTTCCGCTTCATCACTTACCGAAAAGTGTTATGCGGATACCTAACGCTTGAACTCGCAGATAGAATGTACCGAAACCTGGAATTGAAGCAGGTACTTCCATCGCAAGCTACAGCGATCCAATACAACATACAGTAGTCTGTCAGCCACAATACAAACAGGATCACACCGGTATCATTAGATACCTGCGTCTTGACCCAGTCGCACAGAAATTTCCACACCAGCCAGCACTCATTCATCGTCATAGGGACCGCCATCATGAGCGACTGCGGAGTCTTGGGCGAAAAGGTCGACTTCAATTGAGTTGGGGATCGGAGGATTGAGGTCGCATCTCGTGGATTAACTGGTGGGAGTATTCCTGACGGGATTGCTCCAGAATCTGTCACTCGAGCATCCGAGCTTATACCTCGTTTGGAATATCCCCTTGGGGACGGAGTTGCAAATATTGTCGACTCTCGCACGACTTCGTTGTTCACGGAATCCATGACACCTATACAACAAGAGGAGAACAGCAAAGCCAAAGAGCACAATGGTAAGTGACCCTTCAAGTGTATTTTAGCCAGACCCTTGAGTTCTAGATATCTTTGTCTGTCGTTACAAAAGGTATCCCTCCGTCTGGGCGAGTGCATGCGCCGAGCGCTTGGCGTCGTTGAAGAGGTCGTTCGTCTCGTCAATGTCGTCCACTGACACGTCGGAGCGGCCTTGGGTCTCTGCGAGGATCCGGGACGGCGTCAGCAGCTGCACACTGTATCGCAGCGACGTCTGTGACCCAATCTCGCCCAATCGTACGGTGGCGTCTTCCAAGAGCTTGATGTTTTCGGCCTCGGCGCGGATCTTGATAATCTGCACCATTTCCTCCACCGAGTACGGCATTGTACGGATGATAAGCATGCGATCCAGCAGATCGAGCGGAACACCATGAGGAGACGAAACGTCAGTGCCGCGGATCTGGCAGACGCCGCGGTTGGTGGCGAACACGACGATTGGGGCCAGAGTCGACTCCAGCGCGCGGTTCAAGTACGTGAAGCACTCGATGTCCAGCATATGAACCTACAGGAACAGACACCATTTAGTCATAAAAAAAACTCAGTATAGTTTCCATCGGGTCGTACCTCGTCCACGAAGAGGACACCGGGCACCAGCTCAGCCACGCCCTGGTCAATATATCTGTTGACAACCTTGTTTATCTCCGTTCGCAATTTCTCGGTGATCTCCGTCTTCTTTGGTTTCATCATCTGACCCATCATGGACATGATGTCCTGTCCACCTTGAGGCCGAGCGTTGGCGATATCCAGATCGTGCAGCGTCACGTCTTGGATCAGCTCCTTCTTCTTGTGCACATCGCCCTTGGGGATGGGCACGTACTCCTCCGCTTCAAGATCGTATTCGGTAGCATAGGCATCCGAACGTCCAACTCGCTTGACACTACCGTTGTTGGCCTCAATATAGATAACGTCACCTACCGAAACCTTCTCCTTCTGCAGTGACTCGTAGATACTGGGGTCCAGTCGCAGCTGCTTCGAGCCTTTGGTTGTCTTAAGTCCCACAATAACATGAGAGATGGTCTTGCCGTATCCTCCAAGTGGATTCTCTGTCTCCTCAGGCGTCATCTCCGTCACTTCTCCCTCGTAAACTTCCTTGCTCTCTTTGATGCGAAGCCCAATGGCGCGACGGAAGTTTTCCATCAAAATCTCCGTCTTCTTGACCTCAGATGAGTATACCTCGGAGCCCACCATGGGACAGAACGGAACTTTAGGTCCCAGCTCTTGGGAAATACCCAACGCCATAGCTGTCTTACCAGTGCCGGGGGCTCCTGCGAGCAGCAGCGCGCGGCCTGCCATTTTTTTCGACTTAATGAGCTCCACGACGAGTCCTGCCGCCTCGCGGGCCTTTTCCTGGCCTACAAGTCCCGATCCAATGGGCAGCGCTGTGCCATCTGCCTCCAGACCCAGCCCCTTCACGTGCGTGTGCGACGCAATGCGCTGCGCCTTGGCTGTGGACTGCACTTCCTCGATCTTCATGGCCGAAATTCTGCTGATCTAATGGTCGCGAACCCGATCCAATAGCTTTGACCAATCAAAATGCGCGCTATTTGAAACGCACTTTTGTATTTGATGTATTTTTAAAATGTAGATAGATAGCAAAAAAATATTTCTTGTAAGAACAAAAATCAAGTAAACGGTCACCTAATTGTGTATTCTGAATCAGAATTTCTGATGCGATCAGATTTGTCTGATTTATTCTTCTAAGTACAGTATATCAGAATACAAAGTGAGGTGACCAGACCACTTTGGAGAACAAAAAGGAGCTACTTGGCAGTTTTAAGTGTAACCACGTTTCCCCACACTGGGATTATTGCTACCATGATTGAAAATTGACTTCCAGTCGAACTTACAATAATTGCTGGTGTAGCCTACTGAATATCCGATAATTATATTTCAAGTACGGTTAAGACCTTATATTTTAATAGCGGGATCGAGATGTGTAGATAGCTCATCATAATCATAGGAGGAACTAGTTATGCAGACATTTGAGTTGGCGCTACGCCTTGGACCACATTCTTGGACAAATATAATAAGCTGCTAGCAGCTCGATCGCTCACACACAGTTCACGGTTGCAAGTGGACGTTTTGTTGTTATTACCAAATAAAAAAACACTATTTGCAGATTTTTGTCCAATCAGAAAAGTCCTGTGTGTAGTTGTTGTACAACCACATATTTGACATATCGAGTCGGAGGGACGTCCATTTATCGATTTGCAAGCTGTTAGTTATTCGCATATTTCGGAAATACTGCAGCATCTCCGACATATCCTGTCAAGTGGAGAGGAAGAGCCAGGGCTGCGCCCCAGCTCCACCTGCTGCGCAGGTGCCTCCAGGACTTCGATAGACTACTGGCTGGCAAGCTGCCAGTCCCCATCCTGCTTCTAATCCTACTAATACACTACAGGCTTGGGCGTCGGTGCCGCTGCTTACTCGGCAACTTGCGCAAGCGCGCAGCAAGCTGCAGCATGTCGGCATTTTTCTCTGCTGGACTTTCGTCCCTGCACTTCACCATGTTACCAAACCGTCCTCGCAATGGTGACTACGCGCAGCAACCGCGACCGTCACTTATATTCGACTCAGCATGAACCTGACCGAGCTCGCACTTATGAACACGAAGCGCGCCCGAGAGAGCGTACAACGCTCGTTTCGAGCGTTTCAAAATGACGGAGATATGTTCAGGGACTACTTGGAGACGTCTATGAGTCGCGAAACAGCCGCGCCGGTTCTGGAAGCTGTGGTGGGAAAGTTTGGCATCTGCCTCGCCTTCAAGGAGCGACGTAAAGGCCAAAATTTTGCTCGGCACTCTGTGATTCAGTATTGGCAACAGGCCAAGAATTAGGTGCTCGACCAATTCCCCAGCATCTTACTGAATGAGTATCATCTCTAAGTTTTTCAACAATTGCATTGCGTGCAACACCTCTCATTGGCAGAAGGCAGCTATGGTCGTTGGTCTCGTACGTTAGTACATTGCAAAAAGCTACACAGTTGGACGCCCAGTCGTCACGACAAGTGGCACATGGCAGCCTAGCGACATCAGAACGCTTAGATGTCTCGAGATGATATCAGATGTTAGGTGCACCTGGGAGCATCGTTGAAGACCGGGCGTGCAAGGCAGGCGAAGACTGTGTACATTCGAGATAGGAGACTCGTAGGCTGCCAGGACTTCTTAATCACAATCTCACTTTTGGATTTGCTTCCTACTCAATAAGTCTCCTCCTCCTCGTCCAACTTACACGAACCAGTGTTACTTCTGATTGCAGCTCGTTGGCGACAGGGTAGCAGATGTTTTCTGCTGTTTAAACGCTCAAACCACGAAGTTGTGAAGTATGACCGCGCAGTGGATAATCCTCGTGACGTGCTCATGGTTGTGTTGGAGTGGTCGCTGAAAAAAATGCCCCACATCCACACGAATAGGTCGAAGGTCATTTCAATTCTGCTCAACAGCTGTGACAAATGAAATTTAAATGAACCCTTGTAGGCATCGTCAATTTCGGTTTTCAGAAAAAAAATGTAAGAACGTGGTCAGTGGTCTTGTACGCATTGTCTACAACGACATATATTCGTCCTCCATCCTTTAAACTACTTCCAGGAGACTCGTATCCCGATTGGTACGAATATTGTTCACGCCACCAGGAGGAGTCATACCAGGTAAACAAAGCGGCTGAAGGCATCCCAACACTCCTGTACATTGATACCCATGTGTGCATACCATAAAGCAACGGCCTCACAGCAACGCACCGCCTCACTGCAACACCGTAAAAAAACCTTCAAATCGAGAAAAGAAATGTGTGATTACAGTTTTGCGGTGACGACACCCAATTTTAACACATACATGTCTAAACAAATTGCTACAGATTCTTCAAATCTCCACGTGCTTGCATATTTAGGTCGGAGTTCTTTTTACCCTGTAAAATTGTAGCGTTTGCTAACATTTTATATACCAAAGGACTTTTTTTACAGCTATTGCAGTGACACCGTGGTTTACAGTAGTGCCTACCGTAATACGTCTGCAGCTTCCGTTGACTTACACAGCGATCCATCCATGGCCGCCACGCTCCCCATTCTTGTATCGAAGAGCACAGGTCTTTGCGGAGAGCCCACGCTCCGTCGATAACATAGGAGATTGGATCTGGAGCTCTGGCCAGCTTAGAGCAGCTGCATGAAATGTTCGTTGTGAAGTAACTCCAGCGGCCACTTTATGATTGGCTAAAAATTAGGGTTACGATTGGTAGATAATTGATTTTAAATGAGGAAACAAATTAATGTCTGGATTGAATGCTCCGAAATAAGTTATAGACGGGGGAGTCGTGTCGGCTTGAAATACATAATTGTATGGTAAAATATGGCAATTATTGTTGATCGCAATACGTTTTTAGGAAACCCTGACGGCTGACACTACTCCGGCTACGAACATCGAAACGTGCTTCCACCTGCCAAGTAGTCTAGGAAAGGTTGTCGTTTGGGCTCGACTGGAACATACTTGAGTGCAACAAGGTGCTTCTCTAACGCTGGCGCTATCGTTTTAACATACGGTTGAACGGCTACAGCGACATGCGGCGAGTGTACTTGAGCTCTCTCTCCAAGAAAAACGTGACCTCGTCTTCCTAGTCCATACGCTCATGCACGACCGCACCGTTTCGGCGCATTGAGACCTGCACCAACGCTATCTCCACAAGATGACCCCTCAGTCTCCTCTTGCGGTGATCCCATATTCTGATTCTACTGGTACTGCAATAACTAGTAACTTGGATGAAACTCGAATAGTACAATTAAATTAATGTCGGGATCTAGAAACATAAAGTGAGATTTGTGTCGGCTTGGTCACGTTCTAGCTCTAGAGCCTATCGTCTACAAACGGTCCTACAGCCAAACACCATACCAATTCTAAATATACGTTGCCGAAGAATATGATTGCGATTTTGTGAATCTACTATCATCGAACCCAATCCAGCGATCTGTATGTCCGCGACACTATATGTTGGTGATAGGACAGACAAATGAACATGTCGTTAATGATTATCGTTTAAAGGAAGCTAACATCTAAATGTTGCTTGTGGTTTAGATAACGATTTGTTGCTGGCAAACAAATGAATTGAGATAATATTAAAATTAGCAAGGAATTTTGTCCTAATCGCTTGCTGAACGGACAACTGTCGGAGATAATAACAGGTCGTTAGGGGAAATCTGCTGTAGCAGAAAATATTATAAAGAGATTTTCCCACTCCAACCGAATCTGGAAGGTTATACAGTATACACATAATCTGACCTCCATTGCGATCACTGAATAGACTCTGGATTAATATCCATGGAATACAGAGTGTGTCAACTTCTCCACGCCGCATATGATAGACCTTACGATTGCCAGACAGCATGCTGGGAGTGCTGGGAAGGGTTCCATAACTTCCATCTGCTCCGAAAGTTCTTCTCTATAGAACAAAAATGAAAGAGTCCGAGCTATACAAGATGAAACAGAGCGTTTGACATAACCTCTTGCACAGATCAAATAAAGTCGAGCTGCTCGAAAAATTCCATAACGCTACCAACATGATTTATTGAAGTGTTTGTCAAAATCCATC
Organism: Phytophthora nicotianae INRA-310; assembly: GCF_000247585.1. Taxonomy (NCBI): domain Eukaryota; phylum Oomycota; class Peronosporomycetes; order Peronosporales; family Peronosporaceae; genus Phytophthora; species Phytophthora nicotianae. Next base: position 269,665 of record NW_008649027.1, on the reverse strand, counting down.
GCTATAGGTATAGATATGCTGAGGTTTGTCCAGCTTGGAGGTACTTCTATCATCGCTTACACAAGCACGACGGTGACTTGGGCACACCTCGCGGGTGAACAAAAAGACCCACGCGGTTAACATAAAGAGCAACTCCCCGTTAATAGAATTTCTTGTGGACGGCTTGAAATTCAAGTTTTTCATGCTGTCGAGAACGCGCAACAATTGCTATTCAAATCTGCGTGCATCTGACCCATATAGCCGCAGTTTTGCATGCGACGACGAACGCAGTAAATTACTACTACGAGCCCTGGAGACAAATCAATTCAATTACGAAATAAGGTTATTATTGAGCATTGTATGTTTGTGTTATTTTTAACGGATCTTGCTTGGTACAGACGGATTGTAAAATTCACATAAACATTACTCCATCGCCATAATTGTCTACTCTGTGGTGCATGTGGCTCTGGTATTGATCAAGTGTTCTGGATTTAAGCCTGTTCGCATGGGCTTGGCCAGTACCAAGGCCGGGAAAGAAGTGGTGTTTTTAGACCCCTGTTCTGGACCTAAGAAATAAGAGAAGAGAACAAGCGTATTCGGTCAATGCCAATGCCGAGAAGGGAATGAAGTGATGTTGTTTTAGTCCTTTGTTCTAGGCCTAAGGAAAAATAAGAAAGAATAAGAGTATCTGTAATCTTCAATCAAGATCTCGTCAAACGTCTCCATGACTGCAGCAATATCGTTCTCATGATCGCTACCACAGTCCCCGCTCTCGCGTACATGCCACGCAGCTCTGAACTTCGAGCCGTAGACGTCGTGTTTGGTGATGCGCCAGGCACTCGAGTCATCATTGAAGCCACAGACTTGTACAATTTTTTCGACAACTTCAACTGGAGTCTGCTTCCAAGCCTGAGCACCCACGATGAAACCAAAGCGAGCTCTGGTGGGCGCGGATTTCCACCGTCCGTGTACGTGACCTTGTCCGAGCATTTCCACTCGTCTATCAGCTGAGAGATGTTGTCCTTGAAGGACTTGTAAATGTCCACATATCCCGCTTGCAGATACCACCCGGAACAACAGCAATCTTGATGGCTTTCTCGTTACAACGCTGCTTGACGCGATTCTCAATGTGGGCACGCATCGAGTCCCACACGACGTACTGGTCTGTCCTTTGTAACACGGTAGGATAGTACCAGTCCAGCCAGTTCAGCAACAGGTCCTGGTCCACCCATGCACGAGGTTGGTAAGCAATGTAGCAGCCTCCAAGGCGCTCAATAGAACCGCGGTTCTTCCGTTTCCAGATGAGGCACGGGGGTAACTTTTTACCAGTAGCAGTAACAGCCATGACGGTGATCCGCATGACATGGAAGCAAACCCGTGGGTCTTACCACAACATGGCGAGCACCAACATCGTCAACCGTGTAAGCCCGAGCATCTTCAAAGTAGACTGCAGTCTCGTCCATCAGAATGGTACGCTCGCGATTTATGCGGCTTGTGTTCCTCCAAAAACTGCATATATGCTACAGCACGCTCGATAAGGACATCGTCCGTCAATGTCATCAGATTGGTGCGCTCACGAAGCGGTAGATTGTTCCGGGACATGAAGTTGTTGATCCAGGGATCTGACGCCACGAAGCGAATGGGGTCTTCTTCGTGCTTTTCTTCGGTACGGCTCTGGTGAAACAGCTCCAAAGCCATCAACGCGATCCAACTTCGCGATACTTTCTCTTTTCTGATGCGTTTCTCGTAGATCAGATCAACGAGCGCATCTTCAACAGCACCGAGCAAAGGTCGTCGACCTCCACCCACTATGCGTCGACGAGCACCGTGCTCAGCCATGATCTGTTCGCGGTCCCGCCGCCACTGACGAAAGCACGATGCTGTAATGCGCCATTCGCGCTGCCGAAAGTGGGCTACGGCGCGTGAAGGCACCTCTCCTCCTTCAGTCGCAACCCACTCAATGGCTTGGTGCCAAAGTGAGTGCGTGTGACCCCGAGGTGGCTGCCAAAGTCAACTGCTTCCAAGTGCAGGTCTCGAAGTGGACGAAGAAAGGAAAAATGATCAAGAATCAACGACGTTCCTTTATCATCAGCGTCGATAGCGAAGAAGAAGTGGACAACTGGGTCTACATGATTCAATTATTTCGACGCTCTTCCTTCGGGCCGGCATTGAAACTTAGAGAATGAGAAAGCAACTCCTGGTCTCTCTTTCGTCAGCTAGTGGCGTCGAACCATTCGTTTAAGCAGCACTTCAACCATAAACAATGACTGGCACAGCTAGCGCAATCTATTTTTATACAACGCCCTTTCAGAGAGCGTTGTAGTTCTATTCGATGCGAGCGTTTTATTCGGTATTTTACGTTACTTGTTCGGAATGCAAATACGGCACCTAAACATTAAGCTACTCTGGCACAAAAAGAGTTAGTTGAGATGCATTGTTAAGGTCAATACAAGGAACTTTCAGAGAACTTACCATTTCACAGTGCGGAGAATTAACGGGACTTGAACCCACAACAATCCTGCTCCCTTACGGGCCCTCAATAAACTCAAGTGGCTTAACCGGTTGAGCTGTCAGCACTGGTTGAATGCAGTTTTATTTGTCAAAATCGAATATAACGCCCAATTTGCACGAGAAGGCGTACTAATAAAATACAACGCGGCGTACTGATCCGTATTTTACGTTAGTTAATTCAATTTTTAAGAGGAGTGTTGTTCATTTCGAAATTTAAGGTTTGTATGGTTGCTCTAGAAATCGTAAAGTAGAGCTGCGAAGTCAAAATCCGAATCAATAGCCTTACGGGCTTCTTCAATCTTGATGCTTTCGTTTCTTAGCCTCATCGATCGCGAAAGGACCATACTTCAGCTGGTGTCCATATGCCAATACCCACCGCTGCACCCAGTGATCGTACTTTCGAGGCTTGGTAACTCTTCGCCAAAAACCACCGTGCAGTTTCAAGAATTGCTCTCCGACGTTATTGACGACTGTAATTCCCCTCTCGTCATGGTCGTTCGCGTGGTTGTCACCCTCGTTCGCCGGGTCTTCATAGCCGTTAAATCTCAAAATCCGCCTACCATGGGACGAAATTGAGCTAGAGGATCCCGTTAAGCCCGCCCATTGGCCGAAGCTAGCAGACAGAGGTACTGCTTCGTTACATGTCAGAGCTATAATCGCAATCAGCAGAAAGCCGTAAAACCTCATGGGTGTACGCTGGACTTGGATTCTCTAGACAACGGGAAAATAGCAAAATGAGAACTCTGTCACAGTAAGCGCAGCACTGGTCTATTTGCTGCATCATCGTAAGTGACGCATAATCCTCCTTGAGTTATGCGAGCTTATGAGGATTGTAGCAAAGGCTGTATTGAGAAACAGGCCTGCTACTTGAATCTTGCTGGAACGAAAATATCCTACTACAGAATAACATGCCACGAAATGTATTTATCGCTTAGTAGCTCCGTTTTATTGTATTGATTCACAGTAAGTAAATATAAGCACCTCAAACGAAACTCCCTCGAGCTCGACGTGTAGACACCAGGTCAGCTAAGATCTTAAGCTAAATTATCAGCAGCGCCGCGTTACTAGTAGTATTCGATGAAGACTTTTCTTCACCCCCACTGCGTATCGCAAATCACCGTCCATCATACAGCAGCATTTCCTAAAATAATATTGTCAAAATATGGCAGAATAGGTAATGGCATGAAATTAAAACAAGTATTGGATAGCGATGCTAAACACTTTATTTTGAGAGTCTTGCTTGCTGAAATAGCACTTTGTTGCCAAGGACCGGAAAATATTAAATAAATTCCGGTCCTTGACAATAAGCAGAGTCTTGTAACTGTGTGCAGCATATGTGGTAATAAATGCTTTCCACACTCTCAATGCCTCAAGGAAAACGGTAAAGGATGAAACCAGTCGAAGACTGCCCTCGTTTTATAGCTCTTTCGAAGTTTGGCCTGATCAATGGGTAGATCTGCAGTAGAAATACAAAATACACATGAAATGGATGTACGACAACAGCGGGATTCGCAGGTTTATTGTTTTTGAAATATAAAAAATAATGTTGTTTCGGTCAGCTTAAAAAATAATTGCATAAAGTTGTAGAGTAAAGAAATATTTCGATCAGAATTTTTGAAAAGTTTAATTTAACCAAAATTTTGTATTATCATTTAGCTTTTTCACAAAAATGCTTTGGGAAAAAAACTGCCTTTTAATCAATCGTTACTTTGCGTTACTTTAGGTCGATCGCAAAGTAACGCATCACAAATCGACGCGGGTCCCGCGTCGAGGTATGGAATTTTATATTTGAAGCATTCTGAAACCAAGATGCGGGTCCTGAAAAAATAGTCCAGTGAGATATGCCTTATGACAGCATCTTTGCCAATGACATTTTTTTTGTCATCTACGGTACTGTTATTTATCGCTCTAATGAAGGGTTAAACAAAAAGGAGTTCTAATTATTTTCTTTAAAAAAAAATAGCTCAAAAGAAGATGTTGCGCCCGTTGTTTGGCGGCGCGCTGAGCTGCGAAATCCCTGAGGGCTTCGCGGACGTGAGCTCTTTTCGACAGGTGCCCGACAACCAAGAGGTGTTTGCGAACGCGGCCACGGACCAGTGCGTCATTGTGGAGCTGCTGCAGTACGAGGAGAGCGTGACAGATGCTCAAAGCGCGCGCTACTTTTTCAACGAGATCGCCCAGTCCAACGGCTGCGGGCCCGACGAGGTAACGGTGTTGCTCGAAGAAAAGGCGAATACCAAGAATGCGCCCGCGAACATCGACGCGCCGCATACTACACAGATCATCGTGGGAGACCAGAGCGTGGCTAAGTTTAAGGAGGGTGATCATGCCAAGAACGTGGTGCGCGTTTATCTGGGCAACATCCGGCTGCCCGGCGTGACTACGGACGTGGTGCTGTCAATGTCAGCGCCCATGCGCATCAACCCAGCCAGCAGCAGCCGCGATGCCTTCCAATTCGAGGACAACTCAGAGGTGGCAGCCGCCATATTTAAGCAGGCACTGCAGTCCTTTGCCGTCCTGGACTGGTCGCTGTTCCAGTAACGGGATAGCTCATCACTAAGATGGTTGGACGGCACGATAAACGCGACTTTCGCGGTGAATAAATGTTGTTACACCTTTTAGATTGGATCATTCGATTGTTTGATAACGCTATAACGGAGTGCTTGGTGACACGAAGAGGAAGAACTCACTTTAGCAGCGACGGCGCTGCATTTCATTATAAGACTTACTTCAGTTTTTTTTACGGCCTCACAGGTTTGTTGTCGCAGCCGTTGCCTCCAGCAATGACAAGACATGATGTGTTTGGGAAGATACTCAACAGACTTGTGGTGATCGTCCACAGCAGAGCAAACATGAGATACGAGACAGTCACGACGCCCATGAAATAGCTGGAGCCGCCCAGTTGCTTCATGGCGCGAGTTTGCTCCTTCTGCCGGGGAAGCATCACCAAAAATAAGAGCGAACACAAATTGGCCGTCCACATGATGAGCACCGTCATGGTCATGTCGGTCCTCACCGAGTTGGTGTCGTTTTGAATCCGCTCCGTGGTCAAGTCAAACAAACTGTCCACGTTGCGGGTGATGGTAGTCGCAAACGGAATAGCAAGATTGTATACCGTTGTGAGCAAGCCGTACATGGCGCCTTCGTGCCCCTCAGTTGCAAGCTCCACAATGATGAAAGAACTCACGATAAAGATCACACCGAGCGGAATCTGTTCCAAAATGGGAATTCCAAGCCAGAAGTATGGCGAGCGGATGATATTCCAGATAGTCAACAGCTTCACAAACGCATCCAGCGAGACGTAGCAGACCATAGTCACCGCTGCCGTGCGCCGCCAGTCCCAACTGCGTCCATAGTTGCCAGCGAAATAAATCGAGGTAGCATACACGCCGGTCGACAAGAGTCCACCCACTTTTTCCTGAATGGGCGAGACGTCTGCCCAGTTCCTCATGATCGGGTTCTTGGACAGGTACGTGAAAGACGCGAAGATGCCCGAGAAGAACTGGTAAGCGATGTACTGGTACACAGCACGTGTCTTGATAATGTCCCAAAGTGTATGCATGTAGTGGTTGAAGTTCATAGCGAAAGCGTTCTTCTCTTCGTGAAGGAAGAACCAGGTAACCGGCACGATCGGTGCAAGCACAATAGTCACGATCAGCATGAGCATGGGGAACGATAGCGAGAAGTCAAAGTCGCCGCCGTATTCCTCGCCATTGAAGCAGAAGCCCAAGAGGATATACGCCAGCATATTGAACACTGTCCGCGTAGTGTAGATCACCGTTTGGGTATTGCCTCTCACTTCGTAAGGCTCGCGCTGCGCCAGCTCCACCACGATTCCATCGGCACACACGTCCGACAGCAAGTATCCGAACGCACATCCCATCATCGGGATAATATAAACGCTACCGTCATTGACCGCGTCGTAGTTGATCGTCGCAATAATCTCGGGCGTGTAGTCCTCGGGCTTCACGTCTCGGTAGTCTGGATTCGTGAAATACGGCTTGCTGTCCGGTGTGAAGGACAGCATCAAAAGCATGATAAGAGCAAAGATCCAACCACCAAGGATGTAAGGCCGACGACGGTAGCCCCAGATGGGGAAGCAGTCGGAAATAATGCCATAGAACACTTTGAAACTCCATGGCATCTGTACGAGCACGAACGCTGTGGTAGTCTGCGATCCAGGTAAATTGAGGTAGTTCTGCAAGAACGGGTAGATGACGTTGGGTAGCACACCGTCAATGAATCCAACACCTGCATACTGCGCAACGAGACCAAAGTATTGCCGCGAGAAAAGTTTCGGTGTGCTACCACTTCGAAGGGCACCTCCTTCGATGTAATCGTCGTACACATACCGCATCTTTTGGTCCTCGTATACCATGGGGAAGGGAGACTCGTCCTGTGGGGAGTCCGTAATCATCCATGAGCCTGAGTCCTCGCTGTACAACTCGATTGGTGCCTGTTGCGAGGTCAACGTGTCCGTCCGGGCTGCTTTCATCGTGGTACCTGCACCTGTACGTTGAAGTAAAGCTACGTTGGCACCGCGGGACTAGTCGAAGGCGCAGTGTGCCTCGAAACGCGGAAATTGACTAATGCGCCGGCACCGCACGGCTAATACATCGATGAGAAGCAAATCGGCACCCAGCTTGCTGTCCAACGAACTTGGATAGCCTATCGCATCTTTCAAAGACGCCCCGAACAACAAACCAACAAGCCAACACACATACAGCTCCGATGCTAAGCGCACGGCTCACTTGTTTTTGAACGTCTCGGTCAATTTGATTGGCCAAGTGATAGTTACTTAAGAATTGTAACTTACAAGTTGTAAGCCATTTTCTCTCTCTTTTTTTCTTCTTTTTTCTCTTATTTTTGAGAAAACATCATGCGTGTTGTCCTCCCGAAATGAAAACCGAGCGATTGTTACTCGGCTTCGTTTGCATTGCGCTGGCATCGATGGCAACCAATTACTGTGCACCAATTTTCGTCCTTCTTTGTAGGATACCACCTTGAACAGACAGGAAACTACAAATCCTCGACACTGACGACGGCAGCCATCTGCCGCAGAGGAGTTCCTCTCTCGCAGGGTCGAGACTCGAACTTGGCGGAGATATTGAGGCAACGGGCTTCTTAGAGGGGCTCTCTGGACCAGAGTCTGGTTGGTATCCAGCAGTTCAGTGCAACGGCAGTGGGTCTTTCAAATCGTGAGTGTTTCCCAACGCCGATCGCTCAAGCATTGACGCTGTGGCGTTCACGTCGAGCAGACCGAGCCGGTTCGCGTCGTCCGATGTGGCCAACATGTTGGGGCCGTTTGCCATGTCTCTGCTGGTTACAGCAATTCAATGCATCGAGACGCTTACTTCACGTCCACCACCTGCAATTTGCATTTTGGTGCGTCTGCTGGGTGAAGCTGCAACCACATGAACGGTACCTGGTAAAGTACAATTTATATTTTTTAGTACTGTACAAATGCTGTTCGCCCGCTCGACACGTACCGAAAGCACGTGTGTATGTATGTAGTACCAGTGTTGGTACATGTAGCACTGAGCTGCCTGCACCGCAACGACCGGCCAACTACAAAACTACTGTAGAGTGCACCTGTAAGAATACACACGCAAAAGCGTAGTCTACACATGAAGTATTGTCGAGATTGAGAGCTCAGTTGAGGTGGTCAAGTTGAAAAGGACCCGACCTCTTGGTGATACGGTACACAATGTTTAAAAGAGAACTTATGTTCGATCATGGTCGACGCGTCCGCCAGCTGATGCTGCTCTCTCCGGTTCTACGGATCGACGAAGTTGATGTATTCTCCAACTGGTAGGCCACCTGGAATGCAACACAGGTTACTTGGCATTTGTATTCCGACCAATCATTCCCGCTAATGTGCGAAATCTGAGATGAAAGCATGCTAGCTTTAACCCAGGACCAAGCGTGGCAAAAGCTTGGCCCTATAGGTTAATGCGCAAGAAGGCCTGGTTTGGGCTGATGATACAGTTCCTCCCGACTCCTCCATTTTTTTTTTTAGAATTGCAGTATCATGACATTCGTCCTCCCATGTTGTGTCAATAGTCTCTGCCACTTGGCAATGAGTCAATAGACTGATGAACTGACACCGACAGCCCCTGCCGAAATACCATGTGCATTCCGTCTTGGAGCGGGAGTCCTCGCCTCTTGGTCCTTTTTTTTACCACGGTTAGCTGCAGGTCGTGTCGCCTACTGAAGTGCTGCATTTCTTGCGTATGTTCGAGAGCCCTCTGTTTTGTCCTCTGTTTTCACGAGAAAGTTTGGATGATGGCAAACTGTATGGGCTCCAGTATAGAGGTGATCCACTAACACTGCAAATCTGTACGCACGTTGCCCGCCCTCTGCATTCCAGTCGGCGCCGTCCTCGAAGTCGTCGCTTCTTATCAGTGATGGAGCAGGATAGTGCAGTTTTCGATTCGCGTGCACCTGCGTATGAGCCACACAACGTTAACGGAGACCGACTACGAAATGCCGCTTCCAGACGAAAAGGTTGAGCTCTACAACCCTGACAGCGCAGCGATGCTGGGCGAGTCACGATGCAGCATGTCCCCACTTGACCCACCGGCGCACGACTACGACAAGTTGCGTTACGTGTACGACGACTACATCGAAGGAGGTGCGCTTCGAAGCGGAGGAGCGCCGAACCTGTTCTCGCGTCAGTACATTGGACTCGTCGCGCAGTACGCCGCCGTTGGATTCATTGATGGCGTGCTGCCCAATGTCATTTATCCGTTTCTGCAGAACTACCTCAACATTCCGGGTTCACAAACTACAACGGCGTCCGTGATGGTACAGCTCCCTTGGAGTTTCAAGGTTTTCTACGGCATCGTGTCTGACTGTTTCCCGCTTTGGGGATACCGTCGTCGGCCGTATATGGTCATGGGCTGGATCGTCACGTTGGCTATGCTTGTGGAAATGGCCGTGACGCCCGAAGGTCGACCTTATTTTACGGATACCGCTTACCGCGATGTCAAGCCGGAGGACTACACACCTGAAATCATCGAAACGATCAACTACGACGCTGCCAACCAGGGCAGCTTGTACATCATTCCGATGATGGGCTGTGTCTTCGGCTATTTGATGGCCGATGTGTGTGCCGACGGTATCGTGGTGGAGTTGGCGCAACGCGAGCCGCTCGAGATTCGAGGACGGACCCAGACGGTGATTTACACGACTCGCTACGTGTTCAACATCTTCGCTCTTATCCTGGTGGCTTTTTGTTTCAACGGTGACGAGTATGGGGGTGACTTTGACTTCTCACTATCGTTCCCCATGCTAATGTTGATCGTGGGCATCGTGCTCGTGCCGATGGTTCCGGCTACGTGGTTCTTCATCTACGAGGAAAAGCGCCCCGAGTATCACAAGAACTTTAAGCACTACATGTGCGAGCTCTGGGATATCGTGCAGACTCGAGCTGTGTACCAGTACATCGCCTACCAGACCATTTCGGGTATCTTTGCCATGTTCACGTGGGTCTCCGCCTTACCCATTCAGACGAACTGGGTCAATGTTTCTCCGCTCGCAGAGAAAATCGCCGGGTTCTTTACCACAGGCGTGTTTGCCATGTCGGTCTGGTTCGCTGGTAACTACGGTCGTGACTGGGACTGGCGTCGCACAACGGTGGTGACCATGGTTTGGAACTTGTCACTCGACGCAGTGGTGAAGCTTTTGACAATCTGGGATATCAACCGATCGCCTTGGTTCTGGCTTGGTATCCCCGTTCTGCAGCAAGTTCCTCAGGGAATCATCTACATTGTGGGGTCTTTCATCATCGTGGAACTCTCCTCGGAAGGACACGAGGGTGCCATGTACGGCCTTCTCACAACGGTCTACAACCTGTGCACTCCGTTCTCTGCTGCCATCACCCGTAACGTCGACAGCATGTGGGACTTGTCGACCGAGCGGATCCAGAACGACAGCCATGGAGTGAGGCAAGATGTGACCTACACAGTGTTGATCATGTACGCCTTCAACATGTTCTCGCTCGTGTTCCTGGTGATGCTCCCGCGGCAAAAGGAGCAGACCCAGGTCATGAAACGTCTTGGCGGCTCAAGCTACGTAATGGGAGTCATCACAGTGGTGTATCTAATATTTGCTCTCGTGTGGTCCGTCATGACCAACATCATGAGCATCTACGATTCCACCGCATGTCTAGTCATCGCTGGTGGCGAGGGATGCTAAAAACCCCTTGGATGGTAGTGGGCATTTTTTTTTAAGATATTAGGATATCTACGTGTAATGTGAGCAAGATTTTGTTTTGGATTTAAAGCTAGCTACTGTTAATTTTACAATCCGATTAGCAATCTCTGACTCAAAAACAGTGATTCACGACCAGATCCGATCCAGCTGAACGTGTCATTCTTCATCGCGCCTCCTCCACCGCAGGATCAATGGTGGGGTCGGTCGCTTCACGAGACCGCAGCCCGTTGCTTCAGTACGGCTCCGGAAGAGGTAACCTACGCTTAGCGCAACAGTGTGACAACTTGGTTCATGCTAACAATGTCGTTGCGACTGCTTTGCGATGTCTCTAGCCGACAATGACGAGGATGAATTGCCAGTTCACACGCGCCATTTTGCTGTCGCTAATGTTCGTGGTACTCTGGGTCGACTGCCGTTGCGAATGGTCTTCTACGCGCTGAATGGTGTTGCCCTTTTCGTGCTGCTTTCGCTGTGCATTTCGATGCACAGTACCATCTCGCGTCTGGAATCGCAGACTGTTGACAGTGTGTACGTGCAAACGCAGAATGCTGTGCAGGTGATATATCTATTGAATTTTAATTAAATGGCGCTGTAATGGGCAGGGAGACTGGGAGCGATATTCGCCAAGAGACAACTAAAGCTCGTGAAGATCTCAACGCTGGGGCCATGCACTACATTTCGAACAACGGTTTATTGCCGATGGCGTTGCTGCCCTCAAAGTTTGCGGTGGACTATGTCACTCCGCGTCAGGACCAGGCTTACCGCGGTACATGCTGGGACTTTGCTACCATTGGGTTCCTGGAGCAATCATACCGAGCGTATGGAGTCCGCAAGGGATGGCTCAAGCCCGACGAATACGTTGCGTTTTCCGAGCAGGTGTGCCATGCAGAGGAAGAACCGAGTAAGATTCAATGTAGAACTGAAGCAAGGGATTGTTTGCTGTGTTGTAGGCCTACGGTGTCGAGATTCTCAAGCTCTGCACCGGCGACGCAGATTCTGAGCAACAAAAGGCTTGTCGAGTTGCCGGTGATGAGGTCAGTACTTACTAGTTCTGCATGTATCCGTTGCTAAGATACTCAAGGATTATCCTGGTGCGTTGTAGATGTGGATGAACTCGACTGAAGGTGGAGAGGTTCCTGAGCTTTACTATCTGCAGAGCGGACTCAAAGAGTCCATCTTCCCGCAATCCGTCTGCAAGTACTACACGAACCCTGGTAACGATACGCTCTGTCCTGGGCTCGAAGCTGCTCAAGCAGCCGGAAACCCGCTGAAGTTTGAATTATCGGTGCGTTGCTTGGCAGAATTCGTGTTAAAATCTCGACCACGCGGGAGGAAAACTTGACGTTACGTGTTGTCTTGCCTACACAGAGCATGACAACCAAGTACGAAGACATGTCTGTGAGAGAGCACCTTGTAAGGAAGAACCAGGCAATGCCCCTCTCTACTCCGATTGCAATGATCACGCACTACTATCCGTGCATTGGTGCATTCGCCAGCAATCATCACTGTCAGCCTGAAACCTGCACGCTGTGTCCTGGAGACATGGCCACCACAACATGCTGTATCCCGCTGAAAGGCGGCAGGAATCGCAACATGGAAGGAGAGTTTTTTAGTCATCGCAGCATGTCAATTGAAGGCGGTCATGCCATGGTACGTCGTTGGTCAACTCACTTCTGGATCATGCTGATACTTGCATGTTGGTTATGTTGTGGCAGCTTCTTGTCGGCTACAATGATGCGTTTTTGACCCGGGAAGGCTTCACCGGTGGACTTATAGTGAAGAACTCGTGGGCGGACGGACCTACGCAGGGCAGCCATTCGCTCGCGTATTGGATGCAGCAGGTTTCTGACTGGGAAGAGCGTTCAGTCTGCCCCAACAGCTACAAGTATGACAGTTCTTTTGGAACCAATTACTGCCGTGGCTAACTGTGGTTTGTGCTTGGATTTTGCAGCCCGTTTAACTGGTATCAGTGCGGTAATGAAGGCATTTCATCCAAACAAGACGGGAATGAAACCCAGGAATACAACGAGGGTGTAGAGGACTGCCTCTCGGAGGAGACGAAGACATTCGCGGATGTCAACATTCAACCACTGCAGTTGAAATGCAAAGACCCGGAACTCTGTCGTGTGGACGGTGACTTCACATATTTCGTTCGCAACACGACAGACTGGGGCGACCGCATGACCGTCATGTGTCTGTGGGAATACTCGGAAAAGCAACACGTCGCGCGAGAGATATGCCTCCCACCCATGCTGGAAGTGTATATTGCACGTACCCTGGCTCCTGTTGAAGAGGAGGTGAAGGAGAACGATACTGATCGATGCGGCTTCTACTTCATCCCGTACGTGGCGCTGCGTCAGTGGATCGCGCAGTTCCAAGGCTTCTTTGTCAACAGCTTCGGCATTCAATGGGATCCGCAGTCGTACGCTGCCAACAAGGACTTGCACCCCGAGTTCGACTACTCGCTGTTAGAGGCGTCGACGAAGAAGCAGAACCACAGTGAATTCTTGGGACCATTCCCGTATGCCAAGGTCGTCCAGCACTTCCAGTAAGCTAAGGATCAAGCTCATGACATCACAGTATGAGCCATCACCGCGTGAATACTACTTCATCTTGTTCTTCTTTGCGCAAACTACATACTATGTACTATATCCATTTTAGATAGGCGAGCTTCCAGCATGAAGGCTTGGCGGTCGGTGGCGCCACCGGACTCCAGTCCGGGTAGTTTTATCTTGCAAATCGGCTCGAGGTGCATGCGACGGTCATCACGATTGAAGTCGCGCCGACGTCAGTGGGAACAGGTCGCGTTTGCCACCTCCACAGCAGACTGCGGTCCGTAGCTTCCTCTTGTATACACTTGTGCGACCGACCAATCGCGGCGAGTCGCGGCTGTGGCTCTCAAATCGAGATCACGCCTGCACCGCACAAGTAAGGAGGGACGACTCCAATGAATATAGTATTCGTGTGCACCAGCAACACGTGCCGCTCGCCGGTCGCTGAGCACTTCGCCGTCGAGTACTTCCGTCGCAAACTCAACATGTCGCGCGAGCAGCAGGAAGAGAAGGGGATTGTCATTCGCTCCGCAGCGTGAGTGAACCAACTACCTGCACTGCTAACCTTGCTCAGCACAGCAGTGTAGCTACATGCTTGTATTATGAACGAGGTGCTGATTTTTGCTGGTGTTTATCGAACAGGTTGACGGACGTGTTTGACCGCGAAGGCTCGCCGGCCTCCAAACACGCGGTGGACGTGATGAAGAAGTACCAACTGAACTTGTCCAAGCATCGCTCGCAGCTCCTGACGGAGCAAATGTGCATAGAGGCCGACTACGTCGTGTGTGTGGCCAGCGGCTTGGCTTACAAGGTCACGGAGAAGTTTCCAAAGATCAAGGAACGGGACGGTGTGCTGTGTGCCTTCGCGCGAGACTTACCTGACCCATGGCACATGTCCTATGATACCTACATGGAGAACATTGCGCAGAACGAGGAGATGACGCGGGATTTCCTCGATAAACACGTTACGTGGTGAAAGCCGGCGAACCACCAAGCACTAACACCACAGAAGGCTCGTACCAACACACACACACTCTCTCTCTCTCTCTCTCTCTCTCTCTCTCTCTCAGATAAAAGCGTGATAATAAAATTATGCTGCAACAGTTCTTGCGGTCAGATCTGCTTGAAACAGGAGTGCCAACAGACTTGGAAGGACGTGATCCTTCTGTCCGTAGATGTACCGGTAGCAGGATAGATTCCACGAGCACGAAGCAGATTCGCACCATTATGATTGGCGATCATTGATCGCACAACAGTAACTGTGGCGGCGCCACTGCTGTAACCTGGCAAGTCTTACACGGTGTTCGAACTCAGTGATCCTTGCTTGAAGTGGCGCCTTCTTCACCTGCTCGATGCAACGCTAGAGCGAACGTTGGACAGACACGTGCGCGGCTGCGTGCGCTCTGTCTGATTACACGTACCGACCGACACACTGCGTCACGCAGCGCTGGCGCGGGGCAAGCTCGACAACCAGGTGAGCTGGTCAATTGAGAAATGGCTGGCTTAGCGGTTTCTCCGTGAATGTTCCAGCACTTTGAGGCGGATCGTGTGTGGTTGAAGTTGCTGCTGTTATCGTTCACTGCATTTAACCTGCGGTGAATACAGACAGCGAGGATGCGATCGATCAAAACCTCATAGACTGGTCCAGCGTGTCACGAGGATGTGAGCCAAAGTGCATCGCCCAGGTGTGGTCTCAGTTCCAGAGTGCAGCTTCGAAGCCGCCATCAGCAGTGGTGCTTGGTAGTTGTGGTAGTTACGCTTGGTTTTTGTATGACATGTCTCAGCATCAAAAGGGCGCGTTGGATACGCTTGGTGCAACTGCTTTGACACTGCAACTTAAAATTTGCAATAGATTTTCACGTTAAGGCCGTAACAATCATCACTGTTTTTTTTTTTTTTTTGCCAAGTCGCCGCTCCATGATAATCTCCACCCAGACGTTATTAACATGGACAGAGTATCTTTTGCTGTTGCATCGTGCAGTGTGGCTACGCTATCCACTCGAGCCACGAAAGCGTTGCGGCGCGAGTGCCAGCTGCCGCAGATGGTCTGCTTTTGTGGAAAGCTTCTGCCGCATTGCGTTGTGGTGGTGGTGTAGTTGCTGCCCTAATAAGACGTCGAGGACTGCAAACGAGTGAACCGAGGTTCACTGGCACCGGTTTCCAAGGAATTGAAACGGTCTATTTGGCGACCATGTTCATGTTGCAGTGGCAGTTCCATCCAGCCTGGAGTTTACACCTGCAGATATCGACAGTCAGCGTCAGGAATCTGCATGAAGGCGAACCAAAGCACACAACTGTACGACGCCATAGTTAAGCTCAGTCAATCGCCATCTGTCAGCAACATTCTTGCTGGTGCGTCCACGTGGATTTGACTGGTGCAAGTTGCTATTGGGCGGCTAGGTGAGCTTTTTCGACCTCTGAGGTGGCGCCTTTTCGCGCGGTTTACAAAACTCAAGTGGTTGGGTTTCAGAAAAATTGCGACAAATCGCTATAGGAGCGGCAGCGAGGATCGAGCAAGAGCTGGGAGGGGGAGCCGCAGTTTCCGGCTGGGGCCAAACGTGCGCGCCATACTTGAATCGTCCTCGTCCAGCCCGAGCCGAGAGGAAACCTTCGCGTCCTCTCTGCTATTCTGCATACTTCTATCCACACACATTCACACAACAACAGTCCTTAGTCACAATGGTTGGTTTCCTGCGCAAGAAAAAGTCAGACCGCGCTGTGCTCTCGGGTGACACGGTGCTGGATCGTAAGGGAAAGGTGGATGGAGCTAGTCTCCTGGACGGCGACGGAGAGCCCACGGAGGGCTCGCTTTACGCCATGAATGGCAAGCGCGTGACCCACAACCAGCGTAACTCGGACGAGGAGAACCGCCCCAACCCCATGAACAACGCCGGCTACCCTCCCGTCATGGCAACTGGCATGTACCCCCCGCAACACTCTGGTTATGGCCAGCAGCAGCAGCAGCAGCCTGGCGCCTACGGATACGGTAACAACCAGCCACAGCAGTACGGACAGCCTCAGCAACAATATGGACAACCCCAGCAGCAGTACGGGCAGCAGTATGGACAGCCTCAGCAGCAATACGGGCAGCCCCAGCAGCAGTATGGACAGCAGCAGCAGTATGGTCAACCTAACAGTGGATTTGGCCAGCAGCAGTACCCCCCTACGACACTTGGCGGTCAGTACCAGTACCCTGTGCGATACGGCCAGATGCCCCCTCCGATGCCTGCAGCAGCACCCAAGAAATCTCGGTTCCGTATCCCTGGCATGGGCAAAAAGAACTAAAAAGACTGGACGATGGAAGTTGCTTGCGAACTCGCGGAGATCGGAAAAGGACAAGCGGGCGGGCGGTGGTTCAAGTATTGTGGTCTTTTTTGCGAGTAAAGCCTCGAGGTGTATTCTGTTATGTGCAGGGCGGGGGAGACCTGGATCCGTCCGCTTGGACCGAGTAGCGACAGCTTCCCGACTTTTCTAGCTGTAGCCTAACCTTCCTCTTTTCTTTTTTCATTGCTAAATAAATTAAGGACTTGTCATGTCCATTTATGCGGGTGTGCTCTCCATTCAACAGGTACATGTATGGTGTGATAGTCACTACATGTACTCATCAGATACACGTACGCACAGCCATCTTGGCTAGGATTAATTGGCGAGTTTAGCGTTGTGTCGTGGCTCAAAATGGGTAAAATGCACTGGCTTTTGTTGGTCGCGGAAAGGCGAGGCTTCACGTTACCATGCCGTCATCATGTGCCGAGCAATTTGCTGTTCGCCATGGTCGCCGCAATTATATTTTCCACGAATGTGTATCTTTTAAAGGAGCCGCCAGAAACGGTGTGATCCGATATCCGTATGCACGTTGTCTATTATTGAATCGTCACAGTTACGAGTTGCTGGCTTCGACAGGCACTGAAGTTTCCAACAAACGGAGCGTTGCCTTGCCGACCACTCGGATGGTTGCTCGGATCGTCGAGCCCGCTACAATGAGCGAGTTAGTGAATGTTCTGGAAGAGGCGAATGGAGCCGTCGGCACCGCCTGTAACCACCCATGGCTACGAAGCAAACACGAAAAATTGAAAGCAGGAGTTAGAACGGACGATGCATTATTCTCTACATGAAATGAAACACGTACCAGGACAGGGTGGAAGGCTAGCGCCATGACACCGAGACCACCAGAGACCTCATGGCCGCGCAGGATCTTGAGCGGCACGATCAGCGGGTTCTTCATCAGGTCCCTGCAAAGGTCACACGTTCATCACAGTTAGTGAACTCAATCGTTTCGTGTCAGTAAAAAATGCCATCGATACGTACGAGTAGACCATGGCGTGGAAAATGTGAATGGTGCCGTCGTCCGAGGCTGAAGCCATGAGCGGGTACTTGGCGTGGAACGACACGTCGCGCACAGCCTTCTCATGGTACTTGAGTGTCTTGAATGGCCTCGAAGACAGATCCAGATCAAACCAGCACAACCGCCGGTCGTAACTTCCTACTAGCAAGTGGTCACCGTTCGGATGCACCGCCATGCTCGAGATCCACTTGACACCTGAAGACAGCTTCTTGACGATCGACTGCTTCACTAAGTTGTACACACGCACGTGGCGCTGGGTAGCGTGGAAGAAGAATGGCTTGGACGGGTGGAACAACACGCACTGCACCTGACCCACGCTCTTCTGGAACGGGTTCTGAGTCTTCCTCTTCGAGAGCTGGTGAATCAGCACTGCTCCGGCACCAGCGCCAGGAGCAACCGTCGAAAGGTAGTCACCCTTGTAGTGCCATGCCACGTCCTTCACGTCGCTCGTGTGGTGCAGCACAACACGAATACCAGTGCCCACACGACGCTCCAGCCACGGCCGATCCGCCTTCTTTGACTTGTGCTTGTCCTTGGTGCCGCTGTAGAACCGCCAGGTTACCGGCACCTTCTTCTTGAGCGCGTCAGCCTCCACAGTGGCTTCATCCTCATCCACGACCTGGACGTCCCCACTGGCGCTATCTGTCTTGCCATCATCATCATTGGAAGTCTGAATGCTGTCACTGGCATCACCCACAAGCGCATTGGTGAGTTCCGTCTGGTCTGCGCTACCTGTTCCGGTAGCAATGATAAAGACCTTCTTGGCAGCAGCCACAGCCAGCAACTGGTGGTCCTTGTTCGGGTTCCATGACAGCTTGTGCACCACAGCACCAACGTTGTACACATGCAGGCAACGCGCAGTCTCAAGCTCCCAAATACGAACAGTGAAGTCGTCCGAACCTGAGGCCACGTACTGGCCGTACGGGTCTACAGCCAGCGAACGAATACGGCCAGTGTGGCCCTTGAACACAAGCTCCAATGTGTTGGGAAACGGACGCAGATCCTGAGGCTTCGGTAGCTCCGGCACGAGCGACTCCGGGTCAATGTTAAGCTTGCGCTTGTTAACGCGAGGCGCCAAGTACAGATCCAGGCAGCGCTCAAAACGCTCACGCACGAAGCCGCCGTAGCCGCACACCTCACGCAGCGACTTGAACTTCTTTGGGATGAAGTTCGTGTCACGGTCCTCCGGTTCGGCTTCTTCCCAAGCGCGACGCTCCTCCTTGGTAAACAAGTACTCATCCGGAGGGTTGTAGGACTCAATGTGTCCAGGAAGCGGCATCTTCGGAGCCTGCACGTGGGCCGGACCCTTGCGAGTCTGCGCCTGGTCGTCGTCAAACCACATCTGGTAGACTTCGGGCTTCTTTTCGGGTTCCTGGTCTAGTTTGATGCGACCTTCCTTAATACCCTTCATAATCTTCATAACCTTCATGCGCTCCCATTTCGAAGGAAGGAATCGGCTCTTGGGCTCAAGGTCGTTACCCATAGCGTGGATGATTGTGTTCGAGGAGTAAATGTCAACGTAGTCCGGGTAGGCCTCGAACTCCGGGTGTGCGAAAGCACCAGCCTGCATACGACGAATAATCTCCATGTCGCGGTCCGAAATGACAATTTTGCGGTCATTGTACGCGTCGTACACCGTGCGGCTGTCAAACAACAAAGTGCAATACAATGTCAGCCTCCTTCAACCTAATAGTGACCATCTACGTCGACGTACTCATAGTATGGGTCATCCTTAGCAGCGATAGCGTCGTCAATGCCGTCACCATTGTTCGATTTCATGATCTTCTTGCCGTCCACATTGTAACCGATGTGGTCGTAGTCCTCGTACCACCGGAGCGGTACGTTACCAATGGTGTTGACATTCTCTTCATCGTCAGACGACAGATCGTCCACGTGTAGCTGCGACGCCACTGAAAGCGATCCATCCTCGCGCATCTTTTGCATCTCTTTCTCGCGATCCACCGTGAAGCGACGCGTCTTCTTCTCAAGCTCAGTGAGCTCAGCGTCGTCGTCGCTCTCCTCGTCACCACTGTCATCGTCGGAGGATGACCCCTGATCTTCAAACTCGTCGCTGCCCTCGCCATCATCTTCGTCACTATCGCTAGCCTCATCGCTGTCCTCCGTCTCGCTAGCCTCATCGTCGACCTCCTCCTCATTTTCGCCCTCTTCCTTTACAGGCTGCTTCACGACCTTCACGGGTTGTTTGTTGCTCTTGACAGGCGTCTGCACCTGCTGTTTGTTCTGCTTCTTCGCTGCAATACCCGCCGTCTTCTTGTTGCCCTTGTTGCCGCCATTGGCATTGGGCGTGGACGCCTTGAGCGGCGCTGCCGTCTTCTTCCCGCGAGCCATCGCTATTGACACTGACGCGCTCGCAACCAGCAAAAATATGTGTATCACTTCTGTACCAGTCTTTTAGAACCCGTGGGACATAGAGACCCACGGGGCCATCAATCAGCCGGCCCGCGGGTTCGCCATACATAGGGGGAGCCTCCACACACAACACAGCAACGCCCACTTTGAAGAGAGAAGGCTCGCGCTCCGGGCCGCTCCTCTCTCTCGCTGCAGCTCCCTTCTCAGCGACGCGCGTCCGGACACTCCAGCCTCGTCGTGTCTCCCGTCATCCCCTCTGTCCGACGAGCTACTGTCCGCGCGTATCGGCCCCGTCGGAGACGAGTAATCGCCTGCCTCTCATCACACCCCAGTCCGCGCCAGGCAACGCGTAGATTGGGTTTGCGCTCCCCATTGCGAGCGTCCGCAGAAACCAATCACCACAACGAGACTTCGTCGTCGCAACAGACCGCGTCAGATCTCCTGGAGCGCCATGAAGGCCCCGCGCGCCAGCTGCGAGGGCTATCTCACCTTCCGCACAAGTCCAGCATCACCGCCACCGATGCTGCGACGCTACTGTTTTCTCGTGGGCACATCTTTCCACTATTACAGGTAAGATGAATTGTATCCAGTCTATTAAATAGATATGACAGGCTAAACCTGTGTGTTATTCAATGTACGAGCAGCACACAGGAGGATGCGTATCATATGCTGCGACTTAAGGGTGAGGTGGACGTACTTGGAGTGCAGGAATGGGATGGCAAAGGCAACATGCACATCTATCAGCACGGCTTCCTGTTTGCCACCGCGCAGAACAAAGTCTTCTACGCCTACGCCGACACAGCCATGGATAAGGAGAAGTGGATCCGAGCGATCCAGACAGCAGTGGAGACTACAGTACCGCGTCTAGCAGCAGCGTTCTTCCAGCACGCATCGCTGGATGTGTCTCTCTCTCCAGTGAGCACTGTGACGGTGCCGTCTACTGAGACGGATGTAACGTGCAAGTGTCCCGATTGCACTCGGTTGTCAGCAGAAGCTGCGGCGGCTGGACAACCATCGCCAGCTGCGGCGACATTGCTATACAAATGCAACAGTTGTGACGGTCTGTATTGTGATAAGTTTACGACGCACAAGGTCCCGCTCCCGCAGAGATCGCACTACTACGCCAAGCGCGTGTGTGACCGTTGTTATGAGGCGCAGAATTACATCAACTACTTACGGGCGATGGTGGAGCGACTAAAGGCGGGGATCTGCTTGTACCCAAAGCCATTGAATCCCGAGGCTCCGATTGAGCTGATTATGCCCAAGCGACCACTACAGACTGAGTCAGCGAAGATTGCTATCGACCTGCTGAAGGCAAAGGTGATTACCGCAGAAGAATGCGAGGAGATCTTGCTGAAGGATCGACGCTTTTATGATCACACAATGGACCATCCAGAAATCCCGCTAGACCTGAAGATCTTGGGTCTGCATCGCGAGTTCCGTGCACGTAGCTTTAGCGTGTACCGAGCTGTGATTTTACTGCATCGTCACCTCGATAGTGACCCTTTGTTGTTCAAACCGATTGTGGAGAAACTGCTTCACTTTTCGTATACGCGCATCAACCAAGTGGAGTTCTACTGGCCTCAGATCGTTCATGCATATCTATCGATTCCGAATTTTGACTTCGAGAAGATTTTCTGGCTGGATGAGCTCATTTTGTCGGTATGTTCGCGCTCCATTCACCTCGCGCTTCTTCTTCGATGGCAACTTCAAGGCGCACTCGAAGACTCGTTTGATCCAAGAAAACCCAAGGAGATGCAGGACAAATACGCGCGTGTGGTACGGTTGATGGTGGAGATTGAGCGTGAAGTTGCAGGTGTAGACCGTGCCACTGTGCTCAGCCGTGATCCCCAGCACGAAGCGTCGCAGGTGCACAAGCGTAATCTGCCGATGCCAACAGATGACCAGTTGCAAGTTATCGTAAAGCTGACAGAGGAGATTGCAATCCACCGTCGACAAGCGCACAGTATCTCTGGTGCAAGTGGCTCGCCGGCAGGCATGGATTCTTACTCACCCATCTCACCGCCTATGGCGAGGAACGGATCGGACCGTAATGGCTCGCTAGATGGAGACGTGGACAGCCGATTTCGTGACTTTTCGCGCTTTCAACAGCATTTGCTCACGCCAAAGGAAGACCTTGACTCCATGTTGCTGACGCACCCTACAGGTGACGACTACGAGCAAGACGAGCGGTTGTCCATTCTTGAAGAGGAGGATACTGATAACCAACCAACCAGTATTTTCAGTGAGTCTATGCGACGCCTGAGCCAGACAGACAAGTCCCTGCTGGCAAAGCATTTTGCTGACGAATGTGACTTCGTGGAGCAGATCACGGATATCGCTGAGGCGCTGCGTTTTGTGCCGTCTATTCAGGACCGGAAGGCCCAGTTGCCGTCGTATTTAGAGAAACTGCATCTGCCACCTATGGCGTATGTGCCGCTGGTGAAAGCCACGGACCCTTTTGAGCGTATCGTGCGGATACCCACGAAGGAAGGAACCGCGTTCTCGACAAAAGCTCGTGTCCCTATTTTGCTGATTTTTGAGGTGATTCGCGGCAACCCTTTTGACGATGAACAACAGTGCGATGCCTCACTCCCGCAATCACCACGGTCGCCATCACGACAGAACCTAACTGGTAGCGGTGCGCTTGAATCTTCGGAAGTCAACTACATCGAGGATGATGAAATTGGTCAGTTGATTGGGCACCAGGCTAGTGAAGCTTTTGCTGGTGATGCTCAAGACGCGGAGGAAGTCCAAGCGGAAACAATTATCCCTCCCCCTGCTCCTGAACCGTACCAAACTCCTGTCGCCGTGCCTCGTCGTGCCCCTGTTCCTGAGACCCCCATTGACGTCCCTGACATTGTGTCAACGCCGTCAACGGCTCCACCGGTGCTCATGCAGCCTATCGAAAAAGCGGCAAATAACACGACTGTGGACGGAGTGATAGTAGAGGGACAACCTTCGACACCGCTGGAGATGGACTTGGCATCGGGCAACTTGACCGCAGAAGCAATTGAGCGCGAGAAGGCTCGCCGCAGGGATTTTGAAGCAGCTTTCGGAGAGTCCTGGAGCTCAAAGCGAGCGAGGCTGATGGCTGCATCGCCGTACGGCCACTTACCCGGATGGGACATCGTGTCCATGATTGGCAAGAGTAACGATGATCTTCGTCAGGAGGTATTTACGCTGCAGTTGATTCAGAAGTTCGTTGAAATATTCAGGGGAGCGAATCTGCCCATGTGGGTGAAGAGATACCGCATCATCGCTACGAGTTCGTCAACTGGACTGATTGAGACTCTGATCAACGCAATTTCGCTGGATGGGCTGAAGAAACGTGAAGGTTACGTTTCGCTGCTGCATCACTTCGAGAAATCCTATGGACCACCTGACTCGCGCCGATTCAAGGCAGCGCAGCGGAAGTTTATTCAGTCTATGGCTGGATACTCGCTCGTGTGTTACTTCCTGCAGATCAAGGATCGGCATAACGGCAACATCATGCTGGACAACGAAGGCCACATTATCCATATCGACTATGGTTTCTTACTTGGTATCGCGCCTGGTGGAATGCTGAGCATCGAGACAGCCCCATTCAAGCTGACGGCCGAGATGGTGGAGACCATGGGTGGCCAGGACTCCGAGGGCTTCAAGGAGTATGTTACCTTGTGCACACGAGGATTCCTTGCGTGCCAACAGCACTGTGACGAGATCTGTGACCTTGTGGACGTCATGTCACGTCAGTCACCATACCCGTGTTTCCTGGGCATCGACGCTGATTATATTTTATTGCGCCTACGCTCCCGCTTCAAGCTGACCCTATCCAAGCAAGAGACTGTGGCGCACGTACTGTCGCTCATCCGCAAGAGCAACAGCAACTACAGCACGCGTCAATATGACAATTTCCAGCGCATGACAAACGGTATTCTTTCATAAGGTGGTTGGTTCCCAGAGTCAAGTCGCAAAGCGAAATAAAAGATCGTAAGCCTTTCGCGGACAATGGAATGTCCTTAGAACTATAAGATGCGGGCTTTTTGTTTAGTCCGTAGCGTTTTGGTAGGTAGGTGTATAGGTGGAATTGTGGCTTCTCGGGTGATAACGATACAGGAATGAAACTCTTCCGGAGAATTATCAGTTGGGCGACTACACTGCCGTAGTGATTGTCAGCATCATATCTAAGGTTATGCGGCGAAGTAGCTTCCGAATCCGTCGCGTTTCCGCAGCATGCACCTCCGTGTGAACCCTGTGTGCACTACAGCGAGAGCCACAATGACGACAGCACAGGCCAGTGCAACCTTCGTGCCTGCTGAGGCATCTGAGATGTTGGTGAGCGATTCACCAGAGTCCTCTGCAACGAGCAGGTTGAAATACACGGCCGCGACGAGCGAGACAAGTGCGATAAGACCCCAGATCACTCCCCAGCAGCGACTCGAAGTGTGCGTCATCTTGGCGAAGAACGATGCGTCACTCTCGTTTACGCGGCGGGAAATGAGGTCATCCCAGATATCATAAACCGAGAAGAGGCAGCTCATGACACCGACGAAGAGCGTCACGTACTGGAGAGCGTCGAACGTCGTCCAAATGTTCAGCGCCAATAGGCCCGCAAGCAGCAAGATGAAGCAGAAGTTCAGGATGCGGAGGTAGCCGTTGTGCGCGTAGAAGATGAAGACCAGTAGGAAGAAAATGAGGATGCCTGCTGCCACCTCTGACGCCGTTTTATCGGCACTCGCAATCGTCAACGCCATGCCCCACACAGCTGATCCCAAGTATCCCTGCAGTCATGAACACAACCGTATCAATATCATCGTCACTGTATTACAGAGCTCGAAACGGGAACGTACAGCAGGAAGGATGACCCACTGGAGTCCACCGACGGTCTTGGTCACGCCACCTTCGTCAGGGTGCACCTCCATCCCCTTAACCTGAGTCGACATGCAACAATTGCATCATTAGCTAGTGCGTCGCACTTGTGATAATGAAGGAGTGCGTCGTACGCTGCCGCAGGTGAGCCATGCAGCTGTGGCGTGCCCCAGTTCGTGCAGGAATACCGTTCTGCATCAGCCACAGCACGTCGCAAGACCCCGTTAGTGCAATTTCTCTTCCATTCGGCGACAGCATTGCAAAGGATGACGTACAGAATTTTGAATGGGTGAAGAATCGATACGCGCCATCTGCAGAAAAGAGAGGAGAGTGAAGCAGTTAGTAGACCATTCAGCACTCGCATGAGAAGTCTCCGCCTCATACAGTTTGAAGATGGCGACGGCGTAACAGATGATGAGGAAGATGGACAGGAACTGCTTGTCATTGCAGCACTCGAGAGACCAGTCAATGCTCATGGCGACGACTCAAGAGAAGGAGTCGGGTCGAGTCGAGCTGGCAAGTCGGGGAATGTCAAGTGAAATTACAGTCTGAGATACCCCACAAACAATTCCTCCAATCAAGTGTCGTAATCCTAGCTGAACCCACGACCCCATTATTCCACATGGCTCCGCTCCTGTAAAGTCACACGCCTTGATGGATTTTCATCGATGGGTATACCTTGGTGACAAGTTTTGGACTCATGGAGACGATGGCTATTATACTCTGCTAGCAGAGACTTCCCTATCTGAACGGGCGTTCTGGCGAAACCGCTGGCAGGCGGGTCGAACCGTTGGGGAGTCCCCATTGGGGACTTGACACCTTTTAGCTCGTGTTCACCATGGCCAGCACAGGTGACGAGAGTCATCGCGAGTCAAACAAGCGTGTGCAGGGCGAATCACACGAAGTCGAGGCAAACGGAGGGAAAGCAGCCGCACCTGGAGGTCCTGCGAGGGCGCCGTCTTCGTCCGCTGTTACCGCCGATGCTAACTGGCAACGCAAACGCTCAGCGGTGCTGCTGAATGTGATGCATCCGGAAAATACGCGTGAGACGGCTGCTTTTGTCGACAGACTGCCTCGATCCGCGGCTCTGCGCGTCCTCTTCGCTCTCTTCGCCTACGCACTGCTCGTTTCCGACGTCCCGCGTGCAGGTTCAAGTGTCGATAGTCTTCCGTTCGTCCAGATTGAGCCGAATGTCTTTACTGTCTATGGCCCCACGGCACTTCCAGGCCACACGATCTTCCGGAACGGCTCGATCATTACTGACGGGGAGTCTTTGATCTCTTCCGAGATCCCCACGGCGCTCTATAAGTTCACTCCAAGCTCTTACGGTCTACGCACGGCTCGAGACCTACTGGAAACGTCTCCAAAACTAAATTCATCATGGCCTGCATGCATTTTAAGTGCTCACTCCACCGACTCGGCATACAGCAGTGATTGTGGAGATTCTCTACCTGGGACTACGGTGTTTAGTATGCTCGATACTCTGGCTGAAGCCCTGGCAGCCAATGCTCCAAGCACTACCAGCTACAAGAATGTGGCCCAGACCGACGACGGTATTGCGATCATGGCTCGAGGAGAACTCAGTTCGCTCCCACAACGTGTCTGCTTCGCAGCTCGAGCCAAAGCTCGCTGGACGGGTACAAGTAGTGCAAGTTCCGGCTCCACTGCGGCAAGTAGCAGCACGAGTTTCTTGTCACGCAACTTGCTGGATCATAAATATTGGCTCAGCGTTTGGGTCACAACTTTTGCCGATCTTGACCCTGCCAATCCGGGAGTGGATTTGTGTGTGGACGACTTGGATCGACCGCTCTTCTGTGAGAAACCATGGGCGGCGTCCTTGACTGTTGATGGCAGTGAGAGAGACGCACTATGGGAGACTGTGTCATTGCGAACTGCCGCACTACAGCAGAATCTGTCCAAGAACGAGAAACTTGATATTACTTTGATTGAAGCTGAATCGGACCCGCTTACAAGACTGGGAGGGGCTGTACTGCTTGCACACAAGATTTACAACGTTGTGGTGCTGTATCGCATTCGAGACTGTACCAACCCCGACGTCTGCACTACGACGACCATATTTGACGAGCGTGTCGAGGGCAAGATTCTCTACACTGATGCTCTGGAGTGGAGCTCTCTGGCATCCACTCTGCGCTATATTGGCCAGTTGTACGTCATCGTGAGAGTCGTGTGTCTATTCGTCGCTTGCTACGCCGTTGGCTCAGTCTTCGACACAGCTGCAAGCGCCGATACGTCAAGATTGAAACGTACTCTTCGAGTCTTCTTCGCTGTTCCGAGTCAGGTCGTGGTGTATGGCAGTTGGTTACCCGTGCTTTGCTACGCAAGTGCACACATTATCGACGCGCTGATACTGTACGAACTGGAAGATGACGGCGGTGAGAGCACAACGGACAGCTTCGCAGCATTGACGCGTTGGCTAGCTGTGCATATGCGCTGCGTTTGGCTCATGGCGTTACTTGCCCGTTTTCGAGCGTTGTTGCAGACCTCGGCGGGGGCATGGACTCCGTCCCACGGAGTCTCTGGCGTCCGTGGCCATCTTCTTCCGACACTGGCTCTTGGTGCCGTTGCATTTGTAGCTCAAGGAGGAATCGCCGTCGACGACCGTGATGCCCGGATCTTGGAGGCTAATGAGGTGGAACCCGTTCCTACCTTCATGCTGCTGCGCTCCGAGACGTTGGATGCGTGGAAAATGAACCTTGAAGGAGTGTACAGTGATATGCTGGCCGTCGCTCTTGCTGCCATTATTTATGTGGTTGTCATTTTAGCAGTGCGTGCACTAATGCGCTGGCATCGACGTCGTTGGGTCAAACCGACGAACTTCAGTCAGGTAAAACCCCAGGAGAAAGGTGATGCAGTCCCTGATCCGTTGTTCTTTGCTCGCTCAGCCGTTCCAAGTGCCGCGGGTGCTTTGTGGGAACCCAGTTGCCTTTCAGTGAGTTGGGATGATGATCTGCTGGGGCCTCTGCTCACGATGTTGAATGTTACTCCATGGATAAGTCAACGTAACCTCGACAAAAAGCAAGGCACAAGCCAGGACAATACTGACAACAATGTAGCCAATGATGAAATTGGTACGAGTTCGGCATCGACAGCCCAGCGGATGCTTATGAATCTGGTGTTCTTGAGCGATCCGTGGAACCTACTAGTGCTAAAACTTGGGCGTGCTCGTGTGCATCTGTATCATCTTCGGGGGAACGGGCTAAACTGCAAAGTGGTTCATGCCAATGCCAAAGCTCGTGTTGCACGCGAATATTCACTGGCACTTGAAAACGTCGAGCTGGTTGCCTCCCTCCGCGCATCCGAGTTGTCCTGGTCGCAGCTTGTTACGTGCAAATGAAGGGGCTTCGCGACTGCAGTATCATGACAACAAAATAAAAAAAATGTTGATTACATGAAGTTTCTAGTGATCCTTCTCGTCTTCATTTATTTCTACTAGCTCATATCCTCTGCCAGTAGCTTCTAGGTCGTGAACAAAAACCCAAGCGAGAAAATTGATTGTCGGCAACAGGACAATCTGGCTATTGACGATGCAAAACTCGGCGATAGAATTCCCCATCTGCTTCCAGCTGCCTTCATTATTTACAAGAAACAGGAACTGCACGGTGAGGACGTCCGCCAAAGCCACTGCGAGAAGGAAATATGACGACACCCAAAGAGAATTCCCGCGCAGCTCTTTTTCTTGTGTCGATACTGTCGAAGGTAGCAGTAAGATCAGACGGAAAGCACAGGCGACAAGTACGAACGGTATCAGGAGCTTCAGTACGACTAGCGCTTGCGCAATGGAGGGAGTGGATTTTGTTAGGAACCGTCGAGTCGATGGAATCTGAAAGCTTGTAAGGCTCGCCACGTTGGTAGTACCAAAAAACGAAACTTGGACAAATAGTAACAGCAGCAGCGCTCGCCGCACTTCACGACTCATAGAAACCCCTCGAGTAGATATCTGTTTTGCTTCCACCACAATCCAGCTGACAAGCCCGCTGCATAGTGCCACGTAAAATAACACTTCATAGGATGTGCTAAGCAATATGAAGCCTGGCGCAAGCGCTAATATGACTTTCATCAGTCGCACAACCACAACGTGTGCGACTTCACCAGTGTGCTGTCGCTCCAGATAGCCTTCACTCTCAAAATTCAGCGAGGATAGCTCAGCCCCTGGGCTTTGGTACTTTGTTTGAACGAGTAACCATGTCACTGGTACGATGACAAGCATCCAGTTTAAAGCCACCATAAAAAGCGGAGGTGCAGCTTTACTGTCCAGGTAGGCTGAGGTCCATTGCAGAGTCAGCATTGCCAATAGCACTGGAGGTTCCCCAGAAGAAAGCATCGACTTCCACTGGGATCTTTGATCGTGAATAGGAGATATATTGCTAACCACAATAAAAGTACAAAGCAATAACAGCAACGCTCCAAAATGGACCAACGATGTGTTTTCGCCATACTCAGTCGGCAGACATGGGAACACGGCGATAAAAAGACAGCTTGCAGACCAACAAAAACGTGGTGTCATCAATTTTCGATAGTGTAGACGGTCTTTCAGTTGCACGCTTCCTCTCGATTGTTGTAGGTCTCCGTTTAGTTGCAATGCCAACAGGACAAATAGCAAGCTAAATGCGGCACGATGCTTGTAACCAACGACAACCAGCTCCAGGCAACAGACAACCAACGCAGCTGGAACACTCCATTTCCAACCGAAACTCTTTACAGAAGGGAGTTCTGCTTGCAGGTCATTACGATGCCTCCAAACGAATTTCCAAAAGACAAGAGGGCAGAATCCGTAAAGATAATACGTCGACGGCGAATCTGCGAGAAACCGCCACCACATCACTGCAGCTACAGTAGCAGCAAACTTGACGTCAATCATAGGAGTCAACAGACACCGTAAGCGGAATTTTTGAGGGTGCAGATAAGCTACCGTCATGATTAGTGCCCAACCAATGTACCCCAGCACGATCGATCCTCGCAAGAACAACCAGTCGTACGTATGGTAATAATCGATCGCGTTCCGACAAATATCAATCATCTCCTGACTCAACAGTTCCACGACACGGTGCGCATCGTCGTGAATTGCGTGGCTTTTACCTTCAGGTAGGCTATTGATGGCCTCGTCAATATGAGCCTCAAGGTCTGGTACCCGATGGTGGAGAGGTGAGTATGGAACAAATAACATCCCCCGGTGAGCGCGCTTCACTTCCTCCTTGCGTAAGGCATGGTGGTATAGTTGCTGTGCATTTGCACGCATAGCATTTACGCGATATTTGTCCTTGGGCAAGTACGTAAACGGCAGAACTCCAACCGAATTGCGGGGATATGGCAGTCCTGCCAAAGCACTGATAAGTGCCGCCACATCTGTCTGCATAACATCTTTGCGCTTGAAGTCAAGCACTGCACTCCACTCACGGGTAGCAACCTCCTCCTCGTTTGCCTGTGCCCCCAGGCGTGTCTGCAATTCAACTCTAGATCGAGTGGGCAACTCAATATCAAAATCTTGCTTGTCAGTCTTTTTCGCTGTCTCAGGTCCCAGGACACCGGCACCCCACGCAATAATTGCCGTCCTCGTTTTGGCCGGAGCGTCGTCACCGTGGTCGCCACGAAGATCCATTCCATGGTCCGCGTTGACGACGTACGCTGTTCGTCCATCGTTTCCATAATACTCCTCGATCATCTTGTACGTCTTCTCGATCAAATCATCCACCACAGCAATATTCTCCAAGTACTTTTTCGAATCGGCACCATATTTCGGTCCTGTCAAATCAGTGCCTAGAAAATGACAATAGATCACCAATTTCTCGTCATGCAACTTCCTGTACAATTCCGGATCCCTGGCTTCAGCTCCTTTTGTAAATAATTCTTTCACTCTGCGATATGCCCACAGATCCAGCAGCGTTGTATCTTCGCGTACCATGTTGCCTTCCTCTCTCGCAGAATAGTGCTTTTCCACAGCTTGTGGTGCATGAGCTGCGAGGATCGGGGCGACGTCTTTATTACCAAAGATGAAGGCATTATTGCTCTGATTGAAGACGGAGTCGAAGGGCACTGGGTGCCGCTTCCAGCTATTAGAGACGGCGTGTGGGTCCTCATACATTCCGGCAGTTAGCGCCACGTGACATGCCCGACTTTCGGTAGGTGCGTGGTTGTGTGAGACGCCCCAACTGCCGCGATTTCGCATTACAACGCCTAGGAAAGGCACACGACTGTCGGAGCTGAAGTTGGTGGTGTTTGTAGAGCCGTTCGGGTTGAGGTCGTAGTGGTTTACGTTGCCGGCAACGACTTTGAAGAGTTTGTCGACGCGACAGCCGTCGAATGTGAAGATGATGACGCGCTTGGCTGGAGGCGACGAGGTGTAGTTGGCGCTGTAAATGGAGGACTCGACAGTCGACTGGAAGTAGATGTCGAAAACGCTGAGGATGCATAGCGCATGGAACGCCACACCCAGCAGGAGCAGGCGGGCGATGCTGCTGCACATGTTCGAGCCTTTCTGTACGAGCCGGGTCTTCCGTCGCCACCTTCACCAGGAGTGAGTCGATTAGAAAACTTGTACACTATGTAAGAAAAACGTTACTAAACCATGCTGTAAAAAACGATTTTGAATGTTTAATAATAATGTCTGTTAAAACAAACCGTTCTTGACATGTTAGAAACGTAAATAATGCCTGTGTTTGTGATAAGAAGCAGATCACAGGTCGAAATCGTGGCTTGATTGGTCAACTCAGCAAAACAAATCTGATTCAAAGTTACTGATTATCCTTCTTCTTTCGATACTTGATTATATATCGTGCCGCATGAGAGCTCTTCGGCTCGGTTAGGAGTATCGCTGTACAACTTTGCAAGCATCGTCTCGAAGATGGTACAGAAGCCTTATCTGCTGTTTGAAGGTCAAGATCATAGATTTTCGTGACCCCTGCTGGAAACATGGAGGACTCCTCAGCAACCTTCTGAATGAGTTCCATGACTACTCGAACACGCGAGTGCCGCATATGATGTTGCGGCTTGATATTGTGCTTCTTACTGAGCAGTCTATATGGGCGAATTCCAGTGTCTTTGTGCCGAAATACCACAAATTGAACATAAGCTTTACACTAGCCCTAGCGGGAAATTCAAATACAATCGGAACAGAATGACCGATTTGGCCATTGCTCCAATTCCACGATCTCCACACAGGAACCTCCACCGTGTTAGTAGTTGAGGGAACAGTGATTTCGTTATTATGCTGGACTTCACTAAAAGTGTGACGAAACTCTGACGCAAGGTCGGCTCGCAGCCTGTCAATCCTCATGTCAATATCGCGCAAATATACCGGAGCCACACCGTTAACCACAAAATGCTGTCGCATTTCATTTACTACCTTCGCCGCTACTTCGTTTGGGAGTGAATTTGTCATAGTTGGTTTTAGTTTTTCCATTTCTGCGCAGACTTCAGATAGTTGCTCTTGTAGCTCACTTATTTTCTTAGCAACCGCTAGATGTGGCGGTAATCCGGTTGCCTTCATGCCAGTAACAGGTGATTCACCAATCGCCAAGCCAGTTGCTGTAACGGGACTGAAGTACCGTTACTGTAGCGTACACTGGAAGGATCGAGGAAGCAGGCAAATATGACTCTGAGATTGATAGTTAGCGACACGGTCTCGACACGAGAGACCGCGCTAGCCATTTACTCTGTTCTACGTGTTGATTGACTACCGTGGTGGACACGGTAGCTGTTGTGTGACAACGGCCCGTCACACCATCCCCCGCTTCAGATGGAGATCACGCCACACTTGGCGTTTGGAGCCGAGATGGCAGAAGCTGGCGAAGAAGCGACGACGATGGGTGTCCGCACTGTCGCGAGCTTGGTGTCGCGCGACCGGATCGTGAAGAGTGGAGGCGGTGCCTGTGACTGAAGTGGAGAGGGACGTGATCGGACGTTATCAGCGAGCCTTGGACGAGGCTAGGCGCGCCGGACGGGCGCGTCCTCAGCGCGATCCGTCACCGG
The DNA here is from genome assembly GCF_000247585.1 of Phytophthora nicotianae INRA-310. Classification (NCBI taxonomy): domain Eukaryota; phylum Oomycota; class Peronosporomycetes; order Peronosporales; family Peronosporaceae; genus Phytophthora; species Phytophthora nicotianae. The sequence goes on along the minus strand of NW_008649027.1, from coordinate 236,857 downwards.
TGCGAGGTCCGCCTCGTACGCCGCCACGCAGTCCGGAACATCAGCGAGGAGGACGTCACGAGGCTCCCAGCTATCCGGCATGGGGCCCAACCAGCGCACCAAGTAGCGCCGCTGTGAGGGGATCAGATTGGCACGGCGTCGAGCGCCGCGGCCCGTGGGCGGGGCGCGGGGATCAGCGTGGTTTAGAATACGATCGACGATATGGCGAGCATGCCCTACCGTGTCAACAAGTGACGCCGGGCCGTCGCGTTCGAATGGAGGATCGGCGCAGGTGGGAGGACGCCGCGGAGATGCGGCGTCTGCGCCAGCGCGTGGAGGATCTGAAGCGG